>NC_034603.1:8496171-8521787 GCF_900095145.1 Mus pahari | reverse complement strand
AGCAAGCCAGGGGAGGCAAGCCAGTAAAGAACATCCCTCCATGGCTTCTGCATCAGCTCCTGCTTCCTGACCTGCTTGAGTTCCAATCCTGCATCCTTTGGTGATCAACAGCAGTTTGGAAATGTAAGCCAAATAAACCCTTTCCTCCCCAACTTGCTTCTTGGTCATGATGTTGTACAGGAATAGAAACCCTGACTGAGACACGAACCATTGTCAATTAGAATATTCACCCACTGAAGGGAATCACCCTACCTGGATACGGTAGAAATAGCATTGTAACTATGAATGGGAAAATATGATCATAGCTTCACTCTCCATTTGTGTTTCATTTTGTCTTGCTTTGAAGTTTTGTTCTTAGGGATAATCAGAGTGAGATGACAGAAAGCAGACTGAGCAGAAGATAGTCATTTTTTTTCTGCACGTCATTTGTTTCATTGGTGTTTGAATCATAATTAAAATATGATGGATAAAGGAAAATATTTAAATAGTAATATTGTTATGTATCAGTTATTTTTTATTCTTTGAAAAGTTGGCTTTTGCTGGCAAGCTTGAATTATTGCAGCTCTAGAGTCTTAGGTTTCTTAGATTCAATAATTTTCATGTTTCGATGTTTGGAAAATGAATATAATATGTTAGTAGCTCAAAACTTGGTTTGTACATATGTATTATATACAGTTTAATTAGGAAACTAATGAAGTATGACTGATAATCAGATTGTGAGGAACTGGTACTCTAATTTCTATTAGTGCACTTGGATTTTTCTTTTCTAGTTCTGTACACAGCTCACCTTAGAGTAAATTATAGTATTGCACACCCACATTCCTGGCCTTTAAAAAACATCTTCACATAAAGCTACCAAATGAATTACAGGTTAGAGTACAGGAGAATGGGGAGTATCAGCTATTTGTGAGTTTATATTAGAAGCATAAACCTCAGAACAGAGGAAGTATGGTCATTAACTGGATGTACCAATTAATATGAATAAGATTTGGTGGATAAAGAGCTCTGTTACTTTTCTATCTAGAATGTACAATTACAAGGCTTTGTGGGGATTATACTATATACTACACCCATTAGAAATATGTCATGCATAGCGGATGATAACTGCAAGAGAAACAAGTTCAGTGTCATTAACTTTGCTCCGAAGATCAGAACTTTTTGCCCAATATCCTCAGCAATCTACAAACTTGTTTTTGTAATTACTCTCTGTCACATACTGCCTTTTGTCATGAGTCACTTCTCATGATTGCTTGAAAGTGGATACTTTAAAGACTTCCACATATAACTTTGTAATCTAGATCCCACACACATCATAAATTGTAATTATGCTGGTGTCAGATGCAGAGCTTGTACTGACAGTAGGAGTCCATGAGCCTATCAAGTTTTTGAATCATCAATATTCCATAGTTTGATTTTATTGTGTTACATTCCAGTAGTTCTAAAAAATGCATTTTAAATCTAGCCATTAAATTATTTAAGTAATCTTTCCATCCCCCAAAAGGTAGCTTATTTAGACAAAAATCACAAGTGTCAAGAAATGTACCAGTAGTTTTGGTATTCTTAAATTTTAAGTATTTATTAATCAATAAGCACCTACTTGCATCAAGAATTAATGTTGTTCAATATATTTCAATTCTTAAACTGAATTAGTTATTGTTGCCATCAATTTTATTCATTAACACTAAAAGCAAGAGGTTTAAATATTTTCTCAAACACAGAAATATAGTGACCACTGACCTTGAATTAATATCAGGAGCCACCGAACTCCATAGTCATGCTTTTTATTATTTTAAGGAGCTAAAAATTTATTTCCTGTGAGTATAAAATCACTTCCCATGTACAAGAGAAATTAACAACAATAAAAAATGGTGTAAAATTTGCAGTGAAATCAGATTCATCATTAAAGAGCAAAGGTGATTTACAATGTCTACAGTGTAAAACCACCCAACAGTAATGTGATCCTTATTTAATATACTTTTCTACAAATACTACTTCTTTGTGGAGAGAAGTTCATTGCTCCCTGTTTTGCAAAGCTTACATAAACAGTGGTAACACTGCCTCTCTATCTAGAAAATAGAGCCATCATTTGTCTCCTGTTCGACTATACACAGAGACATACACATGCACACACAAAGATACATCATAGTAGTAGTGGAATTCTTTTTCTGTGTTGTTGCTTGTTCTCCAGCTACTTGAGAGGAAGGAAGGCAAATAAGAAGATGAAGTAGCAGAGTAGTTCAATTAAAGGAAGATTGAGCCAACTAAAGATCAATTCAAAATAAGGGCTAAAAGCTCTGAGTGGAAAATGTAAATCAATATGAAAGATGATGGGTCTGGAAGAGGTGTGAGTTTTCAAACTGCTTTTCAGGAAACTATTGTATAAATTAATACCACCACATTTCCTTCTAAGAAGGGGTCATATGTTTGAGTTCTTTAGTCATCTTACCAATTTTAATCCCGCAAGTCTCAGTCAATGTTTTGTACAAATTTTCATTCGTAGTTTTAGGAAAAAATGTGTTTATGCACTTTTTATACACAGTGTTAAATACTACCAGCAGTCTGTTGGTATACAGTAATTTACCTCAGTGACTTTCAGTTAACTCACAATGAGCATACAGCCAGAAGCTGTTAAACAGTGAGACAATGGTTGACAGTTACAAAGAGATAGGTCTACACACTGTGTTGATGTGTGAGTACCCAAAATACGTCTACACACTGATGTTGTATGAAGGTCCAGAATGCTAGGTGCCATGGGCATCATTTTCTGCTTTAGGGATATGTGTGTTTGTTATTATGTCACAAATATAATTTAAAAAAGGGTTAAAAAAGTATCCTTTGTCTCTCACTCAGGCCTAACATAAACTAACAGTTGTTTATTATTTATTTGTTTTAAGAAAGCTCCCATATATATATGAGATTCAGTGCTCAAGCTAGCCCACAGTTATCATTACAGAAGCTTAGATTTCCTCAAGCCATTTTAAAAACAAGGCCAAATAATTTTTTGTTTTTTGTTTTTTGTTTTTTTTTAAAAGAAAATACCCAGTGTTATCAAAACAGTACTAAGCCTCCTATGCTGCTGATGGGATAGGGTTACTTTCTCACAAGTAATACACAATATGCATCATATTCTTTTTTTTAATTACATATTTTCTTTATTTACATTTCAAATGTTATCCTCTTTCCTGGTTTCCCCTCCAAAAACTCCCTACCCCTCCCCCCACCTCCTGCTTACCAACCCACCCACTGCTGCTTCCTGGCCCTGGCATTCTCCTACTCTGGAGCATAGAGTCTTCACAAGACCAAGGGCCTCTCCTCCCATTGATGACCGAAAAGGTTATCCTGTGCTACATATTTGTCTGGAGTCACGGGTACCTCCATGTGTACTCTTTGGTTGATGGTTTATTCCCTGAGACCTCTGGGGGTACTGGTTAATTCATACTATTGTTCTTCCACTGGGGATGCAAACCTCTTCCACTCCTTGGGTCCTTTGTCTGTTTGGCAAACACAGAAGTGGATGCTCACAGTCAGTTATTGGATGGAACACAGGGACCCCAATGGAGGAGCAGAGAAAGTACCCAAGGAGTTGTAGGGGGCTGCAACCCTGTAGGTGGAACAACAGTATGAACTAACCAGTACCCCCTGAGCTCGAGTCTCTAGCTGCATATGTAGCAGAAGATGGCCTAATCGGTCATCATTGGGAAGAGAGGCCCCCTTGGTCCTGTAAACTTTATATGACCCAGCACAGGGGAAGGCCAGGGCCAAGTAGTGGGAGTGGGTGGGTAGGGGAGCAGGGGTGGGGGTGGTATAGGAAACTTTCAGGATAGCATTTGAAATGTAAATAAAGAAAATAATAATAAATTTAAAAAAAGAAGAAGAAGAAGGAAGACCAAAATGTGGATACTTCAATCATTCTTAGAAGGGGAAACAAAATACCCATGGGAGGAGTTATAGAGACAATATATAGAGTAGAGACTGAAGGAAAGGCCATCCAAAGACTGCACCACCTGGGGATCCATCCCATGTACAGTCACCAAACCCAGTCACTGTTGTGGATGCCAGCAAGTGCTTGCTGACAGGAGCCTGATATAGCTGTCTCCTGATGGGCTCTATCAGTGCCTGACAGAGGTGGATGTTCTCAGCCAACCTTTGGACTGAAAGCTCCCTTTTAAAAAGTTCTTTTGGAAAATGAGCTTAGATTTCTGGTTGGCACCTCTGTACAAGCTATGCTGCACAATCAATAGGTTATAGTTATTTTTTTAAAAATGGGATAATAATTGTGTTGCTCTTAAAATTTGGTATGAGAAGAAAACGATGTATGCCAAGTGCTTGCAGTGCTCTGGGACACACACACACACAGAAACATACTGGGAATAGTTCTCAAGGTTCAATAGAATGGAGTAATTAGCTGATAATGCCAATCATAAATGAGGGACTAAGGTGTGTTCCCACCCACTCTGAATCTTACAATCACATGCTTATGCGTGTGAATGAAAACATACAAAGAAACATGCATCTTGTTTAGAATATGAAGTCTTAAAATTATTAAATAACCAAAAATTAACATTACCTTGGTCTTTGGCAAGTATCCAAAAACTGAAATCCCTTCTTTTTCATTATTGGAAGCACAATTTTTTCTTTCTTGAAGAATATCACTTTGCCATTATTTCATATCATGTATCTTAGAGAAATATCCATCATTTGCTTCTGACTCTAGGCATTAAGTTAAAAACTTATTAGTCAAAGAATAAAACATGTCTTTACAAAATCTAAGGGTCATCAAACAGAAGTCTCAAGTAAGAGCAAATTAATATAAAAAAACAGGGGACAATTTCCTATCATTTAAAGTTGGTTTGCATGATCGATGGGGTTTTTTGACTCCAGAATCAGCAGTGCATCCTCGTTGACATGTGCTGTTCAAACTGGATTTCATAAAAGAACATGAGATGGAAATGCTCTTCCCTAGAGGCATCTTTATCAGGAGCAGATGGCTGATCTGGGTTCTGTGAATGGATGGACCTAAGGTACTGTTTCAAAATGTAATAGGCTTTAATGCATGTGACATGTAGAAGCCTTTACACTCCTCCAAGAGAATACCTTCGATGATTACGTATGACTTTCTGGAAGGATGCTAAGGGTGATATTTCAAATGCTTCATGCCTTGTGTTCATTTGTGTAGGTCTCAAGAGTCCCTCCGTGGTCCCTTCTGGATTCAGAGCTCTGTGAGGATTCCACTGTAAATAAATTTCAGAGTAAAATATTTCTCTTGGGCTCCAGGCTTTCTCTCAGGTATCTCCTCACAGCTAAATCTCACCACTGTGTTAAATTCAATTATTCAAAAACTTGGTAATAGATTGTCATTTTTAGACATGTATTCCTCATTTTTATTAATGAAAACCCCTTAAATAATTTACTATAGGGTTTCTCACATAGTTGGTGGAATTGCTGGATTTTTTTCTTTAGTTGTGATTGCTCCATTGGCCCTAATGAAATGTTATGATAGTGTAGAGGAATGGGTTTAGGAATAGTACTGAAATTAATGGGATTTATTGTGAAAGAGCTAAAATGAAACATTTGTTTTGAGGTTGATGTACTTTTAAAAAGTGTGTGTGTGTGTGTGTGTGTGTGTGTGTGTGTGTGTGTGTGTGTGTGTATTAAAGATCTGGGTCGTGTCCACCTCCATTGCTCTATGCTCATTTTTTTTTTTTAAAGACTGTGTGTGTCATTTAACCTGGAGATAACAAATTCACTAGATTCGTTGGCCATTGATCCCCAGACCCACTCATCTTTGCAGTGCTAGCCCTGCAGCAGTGTCAAAACTCACACATTGATATGCTCAGGTCTTGTTATGGGTGCTGAGAATCTGAACTGAGGTTTGCATACTTGCTCAGTTAACTTACCTGCTAAGCCACCTTCCTGGGTTTAGAACACATTTAAAATGAAATAAATACAGGCTTATTATGCATTCTCTAAATAATTTAAAGGATTTAGGATCACATAGAACAAGGAAAAGAAGAAGAATGGCTTATCTGAATGAAATTATGATTAGTTAATCTACAGATATAAGAATGTTGTATGGTTCACTCTTGCTCTTGTCAATTACCCCCAACATAGTGAACTTTATTTTCATCCCACTACATTTTAAATTGGTTGGTTGTTTCTGTTGATCTGCTTCAATCATAAATGGTAAACTTTATCTTCCTTGTATATCTCTGGTCAACCAGTCAGTCTGTCAATCAGGAGCTGACTGATTCAGAATAAGACACGATGAGACTCCAGTTAGTTTTAGTTTCTCCCCCAGTAACCCAACCCTGAAGTCATCTCAGGGCAGCAGCCAGTAGTTGAAGAAAGTCTACACATTCCTGTGCTTAATAAAGCTACTATGAGCATTTTTTTAAAAATTGTACAGTTTCCAGAACAATTTATATGCTCAACTGAGTTTCTGCCTGGGAGCTCTCTATAATGTACTTAAATACACAAAAGTCATTGGCTGTAGATATCAATGCAGTTACCCTATTGTAAGTCAGACTTACTACTGTTGGAATAGATGATTCCCATCTCAAAACTGACAAACACTGAAGATATTCATTTCTGCTGTCATAGTCATTCACTGAAGTGAGCCAACACAGAGTCTATTTCATCTAAGGGTGATATGCACCTCTGTTTTAAAAGACTGACAAATTCCTATCATGTTGATACTGGCTAAATGAATCACAGGGACTGAATCTCCTTGAACACTCTATAGCAATAAACAATAATATCTTGTTATCTTTATGATCTTATGAGGTAATACATAGCTGTAGATAATTGGTCATAAATTACAAGTACTCAGGGTTAGGTATCTTATCTCTGTATTCTCTCTGTCTCTCTGTCATGCTCTCTCTCTCTCTCTCTCTCTCTCTCTCTCTCTCTCTCTCTCTCTCTCTCTGCCATTCTGAAATGTTAAGTCCTGTTGTGACAGTTTGGGGACATGTGTCACTTCATAAGCTGAATAGTTCTTAGTGGATGCTCAGTATTAGCAGTTCTTATTAGTTCCCAATGAGTTAAGTACACCGTAAGCAGAACAAAGAGTACCAGCTAACTCTATTTACCATTTAAGGTTACAAGAGAAGGTGGTATCTATCAATCAAGAAACTGGCCCTCACTACTCCCCATGTCTGTTGTAATTTGATCTCAGATAGGATATTCTAGCTTCCAGAATTTTTGAGAAAATAATATCAATTTATAATAAAATACTCATGCCATGCTATGTTTAAGCTGATATGTATTTTTATTTATGATTACACTTATTGATTTATTTATTTTGACACCTTGATAATGAATGAGATGAGAAAGACAGAAAGGATTACAAGTCCTTATCAGGAATAAATAAAACAAAATGATTAGCTCATCACACAGCTGCTTGGGTGACAGATCCTCAGTAGATTTCAAATCCAGGCCCTGTGTTTTTCACTTTATAAGTTATTTAGAGGTTTTTCACAGTGTTTTTCTGAAAGCGAAATTCTGCAATCAGATCCTTCCACAGGTATCCTTCTCATTTGACCTTCAAGAACCACTGCCTTGAAATCCTACCCTGTGTTTCAGAGCTGTGGCTTAGACAACAGATCCTGTAGCTCTCTAGACATTAAAATCCGCAGAAAGCTAAATTTCCTCTGCATAAACAAGTGGTTCCAAAGCATATTTAAAAGGGGCTAAATTAAAACGTAAGTAAAGTTCTAAATGTTTACCTTGGTCCTTCAAGATTGTCATACATGTTTTCTGCCCCAGTTACTTTATAAACCTTATAATCTTCCTGTGTGTGGTGTACACAGTTTGGCTGACACTTTGCGAGATATAAATGGTGGTTTTTTTCAGCCAGGTTTCTCCAGCCACCCTTCTCATGCCAAAGTACACAGGCACATGTGCATGCACATCCTCACATGAACATGCGTACACAAACAGACACACACACAGACACACACACACACACACTGTAACAACACCTGTTACTCATTATTGAATCACATCATATAGTTGTGCTTAGCAGTTAATGTTGAAATAAACAGCTGCCTCTAATGTTGGATACAACCAATGGTTTGTGGATTTCAATATTCAATACTTGCATCTAAATAGTATTATAAGAGTAAATCTTCCATCTATCGTGCAAGTAGACTCATTTAAAATCCGAGTAAGTCTTCGAGCCTGTCCATCATAACAGACCTCTGCCTCAGCTAAGACCTAATGCTTTAGCTTAACATTCTACCCTGGCTTTTCATTTAGAAAATCTTAAGTAAATCTACTGTAAGCAGATACGTCTCTGACATATCTTTACATGCTGATTTTTTTCCTTTCTTTCAAATGACAGCACAGTGACAGTCTGTATTAATTATTCTGGCTCTTTCTGGCTAAACACCGATACAATAGAAAGATGGAGGCAATTGTCCAATACTGCTCACTATGGCAGCTCAAGCAGAAAGAGTCCCAGCCTCATTGTTATTTTCTTGTTAAGAGTAAAATGAACAGGGATGTAAACAAGGAGAGTTTCACAATCCCTCTTCACAAGTGCGGAGAGTGGCATGTAGACCATAAACTAAGAAATTTCAATAAATAACCAGCAGTGTGTATCTGTCAAGGGAGAATTCATTGCTTATTAATCACAAACTTGCTTTATAATGGTTTATACTTGTTTCAAAGCCCTAGTTTCCAACCCCCAAGTTAGCAGTGTTTTTTCCTAATTAAATTGGATTTTTTCCAGAATGCTACAGCACAGTCACTGAGATTTATTATTCTTATTTTTTTTTCCATGTGGAGAGAGTAGTATAAACAGCAGGCCTAAAGATTTTCCTTCAACCAACCTTAAAATTTTAGCTGAAGACTTCTTTTCGGTATTAATGTATTCCAGCCAGCTGACAAGATAATGCGCCCATGGTGCTATGCATCTGATCTAACCTTTTGTCTTTGTCAGGAAAGGCGGGATTGTTCACAGCGATATCTGAGTTTAAAGAATACAGCCCATCACTTATATAGTGGATCAGGGAGCCAGGCATAGTATGTGTGGTTATGTTCTGGTACAGGGGCTTGCCATTTAATAGGATAGGGTAGATCTATAGAAAAATAAAAATGCTAACTAACTAAAGGTGTGCTCCTAAATTTGAGCTGCTAAAATAAATAGGTTTTAATTCAAACACGCATCAATTTGCACCATCTTTAGGTTTTTGACAGCTCCTGCTTTGATAGACTATCTTTCATTATCACGAAAAGAATTAGATTTCTCAACTCTAATTTTATCAGCAATAAGATCAGCTGCTGTTTTTTTTTTTTTTTCCTTAAGCATGCTTGGCTTCTTCTGATTAGTGATAATGTTTAATATTCAATTCTTATTAAAGTCTTATTTCAGAAGAAAACTAGCTACAATTTCATTTGCAATTTCAAGAGTAGCATTTTATTTTCATTTTTTCTGTGTATTCTAGAGATCAGGGAATAAATGCTATTAAAATGAGAGGCTGGGGCAGGTTTCCCAGGACCTGAGTGTGTTTAAGCCAGGGGGGTCCTGAGAGGGAGACAGGAGAACAAACCCCTCTATAACCAAGAAGCATCTCCAAGTGAGTTCTGCTTCAAAAGAATTCTTAGTTTTCCTCAAAACTAGAGTCTCACTGGGTGTATAAACCACAATTAAGGGCAGGCCACATGTTCAGCAATAGATGACCCAGAGAAAGACAACTCAGTGGTGCTTTCATTGCTTTTTCTTTCCTATTGCTTTATTTGAGAATGTTTTAAAAATCATATTGTTCTTTTGCTTTTTATATGTGTCGTTATGTGGTGTGTGTGTGTGTGTGTGTCCATGTGTGTATGGGCATTTGTGTGCATGTTGTATTTATAACATTTTTTTGTTCCTGTTTGTTTTCTAAAGCAATAAAGAAGGCCCAGAGTTGCATGGGAAGGGAGGTGAGAAGAACCTAGGAAGAAGTGAGAATAGGGGAACCATGGTTAGAATATAGTGAAATGAGAATAGGGGAACCATGGTTAGAATATAGTGAAATGAGAATAGGGAAAGCATGGTTAGAATATAGTGTATGGAAAATATATTAAAAGTTGAAGACTTGAGGAACAAATCAATTAAATAAATTATTTTCCCAAAGTAACAGATACCAAAATTTGTTTGTGCAACTTTATAGCCAAAAATTCTTTTTTTGTACTGTTTGTCTTATCCACTGTATAGAAGTCAAATTTTGTACTTATGTAATACATTATTACTCGAATAAAATTATCCATATTTTAAATATTTTCTAATGTTATTTTTTATTTTTCTTTGTTTGGGGTGTGAGTTTGTATGTGTATGGAGAGAGAGAGAGAGAGAGAGAGAGAGAGAGAGAGAGAGAGAGAGAGAGAGAGAATGTGTAAAGGCATGTATCCACACTGCGTATGTGGAGGTCTGAGGAGAGCTCACAGAGTTGGTTCTTTTCCACTATGTGGGTTGCAGAGATCAAATCTGGGTTTGCCTTTGTTGGAGGCAGGCATATGCTCAGGCATCTTGCTGAACCTGAAGATATTTTTTTTTTTTTCTTGAATCTGTCACCTATGGCACTAAGTCTCAAGTTGTATCTTTAAACCAATGTATCATTTACTTCTTTAGCAATTAGCAAGTCCACAGCCATGCTAGAAATTAAGAGACATGGTTATCTTGATAACAAGCAGAAAGCAGCCTGGCATGACATATTTTTAAACTTAGTAAACCTCTAGATAAAAGGATTAACATGTAAGCATGAAAAAGAAAATTTCTGCGTAATTGTGCACAACATCAACATAGTCTAATTATTACTGGTTACTCTGCAGTGCTTCTAAGTAGGCAATAGTACATGAGATTCTAACAACGTGAGGTTTGCATTGTTCTACTTGATCTTAAAATACCTGTTCAACTATAAGTTCTCTAAGTGGGTTGAGTCTTACATTCTCTCTCCCTTTGGTTTTATTGTCATGGAAATTATCACATAGAACTACAGGAAATCCAATTTATTGTAGAGTATTTAAAAAAGAAAAAAAATCGTTATTCTTTAAGGTGATATTTAAGAATGTTCATAAAGTACTTTCTCTAATAAAAAACATTTTGTGGCCAAAGTTAAAATTTTATATTTAATAGCAGTTAAATATAAACTAGTATCATTGAATAATATGAAGTAATATTCATGAAAATATATTGTGTGAAAGCATATATACACTTCAATATAATCAACATTGCAAAACGTATCATCTTGCAATGCTTTCAATTTCAAGTACAAAAGGTAATCTAATTTTATTCACTAAGTTTCTGGTAACTTAGGAAAAGGGAAGTCACCATACATGTAAGTATTCCAATCAGAACATTATTCTTGTAACTGTAAAATTTTTATAAAATGTAGCATAGGCTACCACTAATTTTCTCTTTGTGTATTCAAAATATAATTTAAAGTATATTTCTTTCACAGAATATTTTAATTCTTTAATTGCTCCTAAGTTTTATTTGTTAATATTTCATGATCTTTGTGCAGCTTATAAGTTGACTCAATAATATGGTCCAAGGGAATAATAGGGGCCTCATGGTCTGTGTATTGCAAATATCCTGCTACTATACCCATCTTCAAACATTGCTGAAGGTTACCAATCAAAACCTCTTCATTTTAAAATAACAGGTCTTTCTCTCCGGAAGCAACTCAGACAATCACTACAGGTTGGTATTTTCACTTTGCTTTTGTGTTTTTGAAACAGTAGTTCTTCTTATAATTTCAACATAGGGAGGGCCATGATTATTTATATCTAGGAGAACAAATTTTGGTGAGCTGCATACTCAATAAATTCTGTATTGGACCAAGATAATTACCACTATACAGGGCTAAGGCCCAGCAAATCTATAAAAAAAAGTTTCAGTTTATAATTTTGTTATTTTTTTCATTCATTTTGTTCAATCAATATTTACTGCTGTTCTGTGAGGCAAGGTTGGAAGGATAAACAGAACAAAGTTATTATATGGTCCTTTCCACGAGTGAAGGGAGAATACACAGGGTGTACCAGTCTATTAATATTAGAAATCCTCTCTCAATAATAGTATTTTAAAACTAAACTTCATGCTCAGCATACGACTTTATGATAACACTTGTAATTCAGTTTGACAGTCACTAGCTTGATCTTAGATGTCCTATAAGATCATATAATATAATATATAGTGAAATGGGAAGAGAATGTAAAAAAAAAAGTAGGTGAAAGTTTGAAGGTTACCACAAAGGACATGACATGTACATACAAAAGCTGGAAAAACAGATGTGCTACTTGGTTTCCTCTCGCTTGAACGGTAAGAATATGTCTTGTGGTTATGAATATGCAGAATGACTAACCAGTAGATGCTTGTTTTATCTCTAAAGAAATCTCCCCAAGGTTATATGAGTGCTCCCTGTCAAAACTGGGGCTGAGTTTTCCCCTGCTGAGAACATAGCTTCGGGCTCATTAGGTATTCCCCACCAGCAATACACAGGCTAAACATAACTTTGGGAAATGAATCAAGGAGACTTCTAATGTAGGGTTTTAATCAATGGCCAATTCATTAATAAAATATCATGGTACTCATTAGCAATATCAACCTGCCTGGCCTTGCTTGCCTTTACATACATTTCCTTATATGATACATCTCTAGCCTGTTTATACCTGGCATGCCCTGTGTAACTTTCAAATGACATAGCATGTACATGTGGGACAGCAAGCAGTGTAAACAGATGCACAGACGAGTGCTAGCCTTTTTCTTTCATTCTAGATAAAAACTTAAAGAAAATTAGATTGGAAGGGACTGATTTCAATAGATAGGAACAGCTTCATCGACGAGTCCTGCAAGAGGAATCTGTTTCCACAGATATCACCTCCACTCCATGCAAAGCAAATATCGCTTTCTTGAGTAAAAATAACTACATCAAGCAAATAATCAGGATGAAAAGAAAATCTACATTACAATCCCCTAAATGCATAAACACTTAGTAGGAAATGAATATTTAAGGGTATTAAATTGATTTTTTTTTTTAGAAAAGATTTTTAAAAGGTTAAGAATATTTGTTTTATGTTATTTATCAACTTTTTGTCTGGTTGGTTGATTTGGTGGGTTGGGGCTTGGTATATGACATTATTTCTCAAGTGAATGTCTAAGTGAAAATGTCTGAATATGTTTCAAGTGATAAATTGGAAAAAAAATCCATTACTAGGGAACAGAGTTAATGAAAGATTTTCTGAGCAAGGCTCTGTGTGGTAGAGTTTAATATGTATAAATTAAATCTTCTACTTGGAAACATACTAATAAAAGCAATGAATTAAACATCAGGACCAAGATATTCAGGCTTATTAATATGGTGTAACTCTATTTAGCAATCCTTAATTTGTTGAACGCTGACGATACCAGTAAAATTAATAACTAGGAAGAAAAGTATCCAGCTAAATATAAATGTATATTATATCAAACTTTAAATTTTAATAAAAATAAAATGAATCATTAAAAGTTAAAAGTAAAAGAAATATGATGAACAGGTATCATGATATTGTGACAATCATAGATGTAGAGAATATATTACAAATGTTAAAATACAAGTCATGTCTTGGAGGCTATAATTGGTAAGGATGAGTTCACAGAAAGAAGAAAAAATATCTCATTTACTTCAAAATTTGAGACTTTAGATACTGCATTTCAAAGATATCTGGTGGCATGCATTGTGCTGATATTGACTACCAACACTGAAATGAAGTTTCATGATGCATTAGAAACATGAGAGTGATAAATGTGTTGTTTTCCATTGTGCTATCCATTCATCACAATAATTCTTTCTCATGCTAGAAGTTTTAATGAAAGGTGCATTAGAATTTTGAGTGCCTTTTAAATGTCAGGCATTGTTCAAGGTGATGGGGATACAGAGGTGACTGAGACAGCCATGTATTCAGGGATTATGAAACATGTTTTTTTTTTTTTAAGTGACATATAAAGAACAATTAAGTAAAGTGCTCAGTGACAAAAGAAAAATAGTTTAATGAAATTGAGGGTATATGTGAGAGAAGATGACTTTTCTATGACCTGCATAGCTATAAATACACATGAATGACAAATCAAACCTGGTAGTTATAATAGATTTCTTACTATTTAATTGAGACTTTATTTTTTTTTTTGATATTTACTTTTTTATTAGATATTTTCTTTATTTACATTTCAAATGCTATCCCGAAAGTTCCCTATACCTTCCTCCCGCCCTGCTCCCTTACCCACCCACTCCCACTTCTTGGCCCTGGCATTCCCCTGTACTGGGGCATATAAAGTTAGCAAGACCTAGGGGCCTCTCTTCCCAGTGATGGCCGACTAAGTCATCTTCTGCTACATATGCAGCTAGAGACACGAGCTCTGGGGATACTGGTTAGTTCATATTGTTGTTCCTCCTATAGGGCTGCAGACCCCTTCAGCTCCTTGGGTACTTTCTCTAGCTCCTCCATTGGGGGCCCTGTGTTTCATCCAAAAGATGACTATGAGCATCCACTTCTGTATTTGCCATGCAGTGGCATTAAAAGAGCAGTTTGGAAGATTGATTTACCTAGATAAGTTTCTTACATATTACACACAAAAACAGTCTTAACATTCTACTCTTGTCAAAGCTGAGATCCACAGTGTCTTCCTTGTTCAAATAAATGCTTACAGTCTGTTTTCTAGAACAATCTTGTAGTGGAGTGTTTGAAGTGTTATCTATTAAGTTCCAAACAGACAACATGTGGAAACAATGTTTCATTTGTAACATAGTATTTATAAAGGAAATTAGATATTGGATTACTATCCTTGTTACTGAGAGACGAAGTGAATTTCCTGTTAAACACATTGAAAGTAACATAAAAAAAAAAAACATAAAAGGTAAATGAATAAAAGAGAAGAAAGTAAGTCTAAAGATCATCAAGTTCTAATTTTAAATGGGAGCTCATCTCTCTCTCTCTCTCTCTCTCTCTCTCTCTCTCTCTCTCTCTCATACATACATACACAAATACTGCATATGTAACACATACAACACATACAGAACACTCACATAACACAAAACAAAAACCAACAACAGAAGCAAAACACACACATACACAGTCACAGCACACATACAGTAAAATGAAATATGAAGTTAGCTGTGCTTGTATGGGCATCATGATCATTGAGATGAGAAGTTTAAGAATGGCAGGTGCCAGATTTCAAGGGAATTCCATGATACATTGCACGGGTGAAAATGGTCTACAAAGTTTACAAGTCTTCTGTTCAATAAAAAGGAATTTTGACAGGAAGTACATAATCACTCACTATACTGCATTTCTCAGATACATTTTAAAACCTTTTTTTTTTTTAACCTGGCACGGAAATTGGAATGCTCCATAATATTAATATCTCCTGTGTATAGTATATAGTTTTCCTTAGTGAAGTATAAAATGATGGTAGATCTGATGTTGATGGTCTTTTGGATTTGATTAAGTACTTGTTCTCTCCATAGTAAATAATAATAACAACTTAGGAGGCCTTTGGGCAAGATAATTAACCTCCAAGAATCCAAGCCTCTTCTTTGAAAATTGGAAAAGCATACAAGCAATTTATGCAGTTGTGGGATCCAAATAAGACAAATTATATAAAAGTGCTTTGTAAAATGCAGAGGATTACAAACCTGTAGTGATATAATTGTCATCCTTAGCTAGGGCAGCCTTGTTCTTTGGCTGCAAGTTAAAGTGTGTTAAAACAAGAAAACTAGATTGATTGCCTTAAACTTAAAACATCTATCAGCCACAATTCACCTCAAAAGGAACAACAGAGCACAGGAAAGCTACACATAAGGTTTGCTCTAAGTAGTTAGATTCTTATTGAGATGTTAACTTGTGCAGGGAATCCCCTAATAGAGCATTCAAACTACAAAGATGCTCTGTCATATGAACTACCTGGTGGCATGAGATTTTACATAGTTACATAAAAACCCTAGACATTGAACTGCATTTGTTGTCGTAGATCCTGCCTGTATGATTGTGAAATGGACTAAACAGTACTTCTTCTAGTTTCCTGTCCAATAAAAGAAAGCTATCACTTCAAACAGTCCTTTTACTTGTCAGAATTTCATACTGCCTCAGGATGTATAAGAGGAGATAAAGAACCTTACGCCACAGCTTCTAGCCTCAAAATGGATTAAGTGATTGTAGGAACAAAAGGAAGAGTTATGAAACTTTACTCGGAGACAGCAGTCGCTTTTGACCTTAGGCAATCCACTTCATCTCTTGTGTGCATCTCTCTCAGACACCTAATCAGTAAAATAAGACTCATGATTCCTGTCAACCACATCTCCTTATCAAGCTACAGTGCATGCATTTTCATTGGTCAGCCAATGGTTTGCATATTTACTTGCAGAAAAGATTTAGGATTTGGAGAAAATAAGTCATGTAAAGCTAAGTGGGATATTTGTCTGGGCTGCCTTTTTTTTTTTTTTTTTTTTTTTAGAAATGTAATCATGAGAACCTGCAACCATCACATTTCAAGTAACTGTGCACAGGAAAGACACACACACACACACACACACACACAGAGAGAGAGAGAGAGAGAGAGAGAGAGAGAGAGAGAGAGAGAGAGAGAGAGAGAGAGAGAGAATGAGGCAGATGATATACCATGGGCATAGCTGAGAACTTACCAAGCTGGTCAATATTAGTTTCTGAATATAGTATAACGTGAGTAAATAATATCAATGCAGTGTGAAAAATTAAATAAATACAATCAGAATGGAATTAACAGGGTTTTAGTATAAAGGTGAGTTCCTATTCACTTCAACTTCTCAGAAATTTCTTCAACATTAACTTTTCATTTTATTATTACTTTCACGTCTGAATGTTTTCCTTTTTTGAATTTTTTCCTTTCTTTACTTCTACTCCCCAAAATACTGAGATTACAGGCATGTGCTTCATTCTTCAGTGAGCATTACATAACATTGACCATGCAGGTCCTGAACCAAACTTCATTTGGCATCTTTATATTCACTATCTAATGAACCCCTCAGTGCCAAAAAGCATTCCTAAGCAGTCACAGTCAGTATATCAACTTTTACCTCAGCAGCTTCTGCAAGCTATTCACACTTACATAGAATAAATACAAAATTTGCTTGAGTTTCAAAGCCTGTTGTTATTCCGGCTCCTACTTCTCTACAGAGAGCATTGTTACATTGTTCCTGCTAATTGACAGTCTGGATTCACCCTGACCTGTATGGTCTGGACAAAGCCTTGGCAGTAGTTTTTGGAATGCTAATCTATATGTAATATATGAAATAATTCAAGTAACCCTATGAATTATTTCAAGATATGCTAACTGAAGCTGTGAAAAAAAATTGCAATTTGTTCAGATTTACACAAACTTTAATAGGTAGAACAAAGTATTAGATTATGAATTGTTACTAAATATGCCTCTGATCTGATTGGGGTAAGGCCAAAGAGATGTCGTATATCAGTGTGAAATATCATTTTCCCTTATCTTCTTTGTATGTTCAATTATCCTGCAATTTTGGTTCTAGTTATAGCCTTCTGAAGGCAAAGCTCAGCTTCTCGCTCTTTTGTGCCTTTACTCAGAGCTTGGGATGTATACCAACAATGTCATGTGCAGGACCCTGATTTCTAGAAAGTGGATTCTCTGGATTTCTGCTCTTTGGTCCTTTATAGTTCTCAAATATACATTCTCTCTTATTTTGACACAAATATTTCTTCTCTCTCTCTCTCTCTCTCTCTCTCTCTCTCTCTCTGTGTGTGTGTGTATGTGTGTGTTTGTGTGTGTATGTATGTTTAGAACAGCAACACCTTAATGACTGGAAGTTAATGTGTTGAGATGCAGTGAATATTATACTTTAATCAGCTCATGAGCATGAGACACTGACCTGTCAAAGACAGCACACAGTCATTACCTCAGGGACAAATGTATGAGATAGTTATTGGAAGCACAATGAAAAATCTTACTTCCATTGGAAGAAAGGAACTCTTCCCTTTTTGTTGATATCGGATACTGAGAATGCCACCAAAATGGTAAGCTCTTCTGAAATGAAATTAAAAATAAGATAGAAGAGCCTTTGAGAATTGAGATAGAGGAAAACTTGTTGTGTTTTGAGGCCCTCATCAAGCTTCCTCTAAAGCAAGACCCAGTATTTTTGTTTGTTTGTTTTTGTTGTTGCTGTTTTTTAAATACAAGGCGTGTATGCTTTGATTAGTTCAGGATTAGGTTTTTTGTTGTTGTTGTTTATTTGTTGTTGTTTTTAAGACTTAGACCTGATTGCAACAATTAGGTTTGTTTCTATGAAGATTTATTTTCTTTAAAACCTGAATCATTTGTCACTAGGCAGTTATTAGAGGACCATTGCAGCTTCCTCCTTTATAAAGTAAACATACCTTTTTATTTTCTCTTCCTGGAGACCTTTTTTTTCCCCTTTGTGATACTTGAAATTGAACCTAGAGATTCACATTGAGCTACATCTCAACTCTGCTCAAAGTTTTGAAAGAAAATGTAAAACAGTTCTCCTAAGGAAAAGGATCAAAATATCTGCTGTCTGAGTATTCACTGATTCCTGACATAAATATAAGGCCGGGTGTAGTTAGTGTGCATCCTGCGAATTCAGCAGATGTTCACAGATGTGCTCTATAGAACACTGATCACATGGTAGAGCGTATAGAAATTCTTTAGTAGTGTACAGCGAGCATGCCATTAACACATTCCAAGGGTTTAGTAGTAAAGTGATACTAGTTTTTCTCTGAATGTCACTTATCCCTTAATTACTTATTTTGCAGAGTTTTCAAAAGTAGTATTCTGCCAGCGAATGGGGCAGAAATTAGACTTCAACCATTTCATGATCACTGTGATAAATTCCTAAGCCCCTAATATCTTTGAAGATGTATACATATATTAAATATGTACAAACACATATTTTATTAATTAGGTTTTGAATTCATTAGAGACAAGTGAAGTTTATCTTTTTTTCTCAACGATTTTTCTTTGTCTAACTGTGTTGGCACTTTCTTCTTTCCTACCAAATTAGATGAAATTACAAAACACCCACAGATAGGAAGAAAGTATCTGGATGAAAAAGGCTTCAACTGATTCTGTACTCGAAGGAACCTGGCGATTCCAGATAGCAACAGCCCTGCCTCTTCAAGGCATTCCTTGTTTTGTTAAAACATAGCCTTGAAGTTCACTTAAGGACTTGCTTGGCTCTCTGCTGACTCACGTGATTCAGACAAGGTGTTTTTGCCTATTTCCTGAGTAAATAACACAGAGAAATAACACAGGGCCACAGTAATCAGCTTACTAGAGCCCCTTCTCCACATAAATTGTCTCAAGCATGGGCTAGTGAGTTGGGTTTATAGTTGGTAGGATAGGATTGCTTGAACTGAGAAGTAAAATTTCTTTGATGTTGGATTGCCTATATCTTAGATGTATTGTCGCATCCCAAAGGAGCTTGCTCCACGAGATATAGACTGGTCCCCGTATAACAATGAGAAGCTAGACTGGTCCCCGTATAACTATGAGAAGTTAGACTGTTAGAGCATGAGAGAAACACAAGAGGTTGAGCAGAGTTCAGTCAGACTGAGTCCTGTTCGCACTGTCAAGCATCCTGGATAAAGCTTCAATCCACTGTGCTTTCTCAGTCTGCAATCAATCCTATCCTTGTGGTTATTTCTTCTCTGTAGCAAGCTCTCTTGTAGATTATAGCCCCTTTAAGAGCAGAAATGTCTCAAAAGGATACAAAGATCAATAGCATACTGTGCTAAATTTTTATTAATGCACCAATATATCTGAGATAATATTCCTGACCAGAAAAGGGTTGGCTTGCCTCACAGATTCGGAATTATTGGTCTAGAACGGGTTTGGCTTTTCTATGGGTACGCAAAGCAGCACAGCATACTGCTAACATGTGGCGAGGAAGCTGTTCACATTTTAGCCCAGAAGTGAAAAGGAAAAACCGTAAGGAGGAAAATCCTATCCCCATCGACTTATACTTTTCCAGAGGGCCTCACCTCTTGAAAGTTACACTGTTTCCTAACATTGTCAAACTGTGAATGGAAACTATAACATGTATGCCTTTAGGAACACTCATAATTTACTTTAAATTAATTCATATTCAACCTAACATGTCTCAATTGTTTCATTTGTAACAAATTTAGAACTCTAATCTTTTTCATATCATTGAGTTGTTAAAGATGAAAGAGTGGAAACTTTATAGCACAGAAGGAACATGTGTCTACCAGCAAGATTTTGCTGAAAGGACCCTGATATAGCTGTCTCCTGTGAGGCTATGCCAGTGCCTGATAAGTACAGAAGTGGATGCCCATAGTCATCTATTGGATGGAACACATGGCCCCCAGTGGAGGAGCTAGAGAAAGTACCCAAGGAGCTGAAGGGGGCTTCAAGGTTCCTATAGGGGTAACAACAATATGAACTAACCAGTACCCCCCCCCCCAGAGCTCCTGTCTCTAGCTGCATATGTAGCAGAAGATGGCTTAGTTGGCCATCATTGGGAAGAGAGGCCCCTTGGTCTTGCAAACTTCATATGCCCCCAGTACAGGGGAAGGCCAGGGCCAAGAAGTGGGAGTGGGAAGGAAGGGGAGTAGGGTGGGGGGAGTGATAGGGGACTTTTGGGACTTTTGGGATAGTATTTGAAATGTAAATGAAGAAAATATCTAATAAAATTGGGGAAAAAAAAGAAGGAATGTGTGTCAAAAGATTTTAGAATAAGAAACAGCTTAATTAGTCCATAAGCAACATAAGAAACACTAAAAACTTGCTGGAAAGGATATGAGAAAAAAATATTATCTTAAGGGGTTGTTTTGTTGCCTTTGTTTTACATACACACACAAATGTAAGTATAAATTTATTGTGTGTATGTGTGTGTAGCCATGCGTGTGCCACGTGCATGTGGATATAATAGGACAACTTGTAGGGAAGTTCTCTTCTTTTGTGAAGAGGAAATTTTCAAGCTCAGGCCATCAGGCTTGGTAGCAAGTACCCTTCCCACTGAACTGTATTACAATCCTAGAGTTGCATAGAAGTTTAAAACTGAGTTAATCTTCTTCGTTCTCTGGCATACTATGGTCATAATCTCCTTTTAATTTTTAAACTCCAAATTAATGGATAAAATAACATCTTCTAATTCATTTTGACTAATATTCCAATGAAAGATATTTGAAGCCGTCAAGATTCTTCATCACAATGGTCACAATTACACACTTGCTAATAGGTAACAAAGAAGAAGTCTATTTTAATTCTAAATCATGAATTTGCTCTGTGTTCATTTGTGAGCTAAAATCATGAAAATACACACATAAATATGCATATTCATAGACACAAACACACAGACACATAGACACACTCATAAAAACATTGTCACACACACATATATACACCCACATATACATGCACACACATACAAATAGACACACACAAACACACATGTGTGCATGTATACACATATGCATACATTCACACACACATATACATTCCCGTACAATACACAAACACACACACACACACACACACACACACACAGAAGCAGATAGTATTCACTTAGCTATCCATCTAATACCTATAGTTATTTTATTTAAAACAAGTTTACTGATTCATTTGGTAGAGGTTGAAATTGAGGCACAAAAAAATTAAATCAGTGAGGTAAATTTTTAAATTGTGCACATTAGTGTCCACTCAGATAATATGTATTCTCTCTTAAGATCTTTTTAAAGATTGGTTATTTCATTTATTTACATTTCAAATGTCATCCCTCTTTCCCATTTTCCCCTCAGCAGACCCCCTACTGTAAGGCTCCCTCCCCGCTTCTATTAGGGTGTTCCCCCAGTCACTCACCCACCCACCCACCCACCAACTCCTGCCTCACTGCCCTAGCAGTCCCCTACACTGGGGTGTTGAGCCTTCACAGAACCAAGGGTCTCTGCCTTCCACTGATGCCAGAAAAGGACATAATCTGCTACATATGCAGTTGGAGTCATGGGTCCCTCCTGATTATCCTGTTAAACCATGTGTAGTAACTTAATGACACCTGTTTCTTTCTTAGAAATAAGCATAGTTACATTGTGTTTGGAGGTTGAAAGAATCATAGCTTCTTCCCACTTGTTTCAACAATTCTTCAAAATCTAAGATGCCTTTTCTGGCTTACTCTCCAAGTTGAAACTAAATCTGCTTGAAGAATACAAATTGACCATATGTGTTTTTATAATCTATATTGCATGGAGTAAGTAGAAGTTATCCATCAAATGTTTAGAAGTTAAATTAGAATTCCTTTCCTTGTTTGAGCTTTTCAGTACAGATATAATTTCTGTTTTGGCAGTGTGTTATATGTGAAAGAGTCAGAGGTATGGATTTTGAAGGACAGTTGAAGGGCTAGCCATACTTTGTAGATAATGAATTTCTATGAAAAAAAAAAAAGCAAGCTTTCAAGAGAGAGAACATTTAACAAACTTTTCAAACAAATAGGCTTATTTGGTTGAAAACATTCCTCACATCTGGGAAAAATGAATTGCCTGAATATACTGCACAAAAATACATTGCACAATTACTAAGCTGCTGACCCTAAAGGGCTTTAGTGCCTTTAAGACCCCATGTAGAAACATATGCTATAGGTGTATGTTTTTTCTATGTGCCATGATACACAACAAATCACAGAACCAACCACAGTTTCTGGTATTGACAAATTGACTCTGGTAAATGTCCCTGTCAGCAAGTTTACCTTCAATCAGGATGGACAATACAGACTTTGTTGTGTTTCCTATCAAAGTTTGGCTCAGATCACACAGAGCAAATTGACAATAATTTCTAACAATTTTCAATAATGTGGTAGCTTGGGACTTAATATTGTAATTGTACTCTAATCCCCAATTCATTTCTAATATTATCCTCAGAAAAGTTGAAATCCTCATCTTACAGGTTTTTATATATTCATCCCAAAGTGAAACTGTTAACTTAGCACCATAGGTTTGAATTTAAATCTACAAAAGCCAGACTATGCAACACTCCTGTGATCTGGGAAATTATAATTTCACCCCTTGCACTTAAACAGCTTTTTATTTGAGTAGATATAATTTGAACTGGGTCTTTTCCCAAAATTTACATAAAACAAATTTCTTTCAATGAAATAAATACAGCTTGTGTTTCATTTGTTCATACAAGTAACTGCTAGAACTTAGAAATTAAACCTTATAAAACCTATGCATTTTATAAGTAAACTTTATATAAAATGTGAATCTATGGATTTTATGTTAAGAAAACAATAGAAAAGGATGTAGGCAAATAGTAGTTATGTAGGAACTGAGGACATCATATTATTGTTGAATTTTCTGATCCAATAATTACTCTATTAAATAATATTTATACATTAGTGATGGCCTTAAAAATTTTGAATATTTTCAAACAATTGTAAATCCAAGAATCTTTGATTGTACCTTTGATTGTAGGTCAGGAGTAACCTGATATGAACTATAATATGGCCATTCTTTCTATTTAATAACTTCTTTAAATCACTAAGGTATACTCATGTCACTTCAGATAAAGAGGCAAAAAAAGTTGGAATTGTTCCAATATTTATATTTATTATATATAAATACAGCCTAAAATATTTAAACTTATGCACAGTGGCACAAGAGCACATGTGCATGTGTTGCACATGCCTGTGTACATAAATATACACATGTAGAGAATGAGAGAGTGGCATTTCATTTGCTCTACAACAATATTCTACAAGCCAAAAATTACACATGTAAGGAATATACATATAAAATTCTTATTTTCATAATGAAGGTATGTGTAAAATGGACCTTAAAAACTTTGAAGTAGTGGAATGGGAAATTCTCTAATAAAATAATTTCAAAATGTTTATTACTGCTGGTCCTTCTGTTTCTTTTTAGAGCATATTAAAGAAAAAATTAATTGCATGAATCATCTCTTGTGAAAAAAATAAAACATCAAATATCCTTAAGTCTCCATAGCACAGTCCTTTGTGATGTGTGTGTGTGTGTGTGTGTGTGTGTGTGTGTGTGTGTGTAATCATTCAGAAAGCCAAGGAGTTTTCTGAGAAAAGTGAACGCACAGAATAGGACCTAAGCATTTTTTTTCCATTTTTTTAATATAGATAATAGGATCCCACTAATTGCTGGTAGAGATTCACAGATTCTGTAGCTCAGATTTTGCTCTCATCAGGCATTATATATATTGAACAAGAAATGAAAGGCCAAAGTGGATAATACGCTCTTGAAAACTGCAGTGTAAGCGTTACACAACGTTGTAGGTTCGCTGATGAGTGTGAAGAGTGCTATTTTACATAAATATTCCACAATATTGAATGTAAGGATTTTTTTCTGCTTATAATGAGAGTGCTGATTTACTTAGAGAGAGAATAATTACGGAATAATGATTAGAATATGATCCTTATAATTGCTAGAATATATATCCATTTTTGTTAAAAGCTACAGAAACATACTTGCATTAAAGAAAGCATAAAATATCTCTAGATAACATATTGCTTTTATCATTTTAATGTGAAACTTCATGTGGATGGGTATTTAATGCCTCATATGCAAATACTAAATTTTGCTTTAGTATAATAATATATTTTAAAGTGTATTCTTTCATATTCAGTTCTTTGTAATTCTTGATTTGTGGTTGAAACCAGGGAAGAATGGCTACTCAGATGTCTATTGTTATTGTGTTTAAATTTGTGCCAGCATTTTAATACATATGTGAGTCATGTGAACTAGACATTTTGTGTAGAATATTTGGTCATATTTTTCTTTTCACCCCAACATATGCTTTGCATGCTCTCTCCGTCTTCAGAATAACCAAAATATCAACAGTGGATGATTATAGTTTCCTTCAAATGAAATGGGCATTTGTGTTTAGTGGCTAAAACCTAGTGTGTTCAGAGAAAACCAATATGCATTGAGTAGATATCTTGGGTAGTGATGCATTTCCTTTGTTGATGCAAATGGAGCTCTGTGGACTATAGGAAACAAAAAGGACAGTCTACATTCTGATTAGGCCATAAGTTAGAACTACAAATATTGCTGCTATTTTCCTGTTGGCAAACCATATGTTCTGAACGAAGAATATCAATTTTTATAAGAACTTATGTAACTTGTTACTACATGGCATAATTTCTTAGCCTTGATAATGGAAGCCTGTTGGCTGTAGTTACATTTTCATTCCTATACAAGCTTTATTTATTTGAAGTGTTTCCACGTGTGTACCAATGGTTAGCATCATCAATTATGAAGTTGAATAGAAGTTTACAATTTCTCACCTATGATTTTTCCCAATGTAAGATTGGGAAGAAATGGGGAAGAGTATAAATTTTATATCACTAAAAAAAAAAAAATCACTTCAATTTATAGCTCCTGGCACATAGTAATGCAATAGTATTTTTTTAAAGGTTAGATAAAGGAGTAGGGGGTAGAAAGAAATAGGGAATTGTTTTTTATTGAGTACTAACTTACAGAGAAGAGGAATCCTAGTGTTTATTTACAAAGCAGTGGCTAAAGTTAAGAATGCCAGGGTGCTCTGTACCTATATCCTTTCATGGGTATTTTGTTCCTTATTCTAAGGAGGAATGAAGTATCCACAC
>NC_034603.1:8457786-8495732 GCF_900095145.1 Mus pahari | reverse complement strand
ATGGCCTAATCAGCCATCATTGGGAAGAAAGGCCCCTTGGTCTTGCAAACTTTATATGCCCCAGCACAGGGGAAGGCCAGGGCCAACAAGTGGGAGTGGGTGGGTAGGGGAGCAGGGGCAGGGGGGTGGTATACGGGATAGCATTTGAAATGTAAATAAAGAAAATAATAATAATAAAAAAGGAAAAAATTTTAAATAAATAGTTTTAATCCAACTCTTTCTTGCTCCAAAATTAATATTCTGTCCTTTATACTTCATTGCCTATTACTAAGGAAACAGTTAATCTTTGCTGCTATTGTCTTGAAAACTCAAGTTGTGTTAGTAATTTGTTAGCCAAATAAAAACTTTTCTGCACATCTAAATTAAAAAATAAATAAATAAATAAAAAGAATGCCAGGGTGCTGCCCTACTTCTTTAAAACAGAGAGAGGGCTAGAGAGTTGGTTCTGCAGCCTAAAGTACTCGGTGCTTTCCCAGAACCCACATTGCAAGTTGTAATTGTCTGTAACTCAAATTACAGGAAATCTGACATATTCTGTGGCATGTGCCCACACACATGGTCTGTATGTAGACAAGCAGGCACACACACACACACACAGAAACAAAATAAATATTTGTGATAAAAGGAGTAATGGATATTTTCTCTACAAATATAAAAATGTTTGAAAAGGCAGATGTACTCCCTATTTTGAAAATGTATCAAAATTTCACTTGACATGCTATAAATATTCAAAATTTCACTTGGCATGCTATTCATATGAAGTTTTATATACCAATTGATAATGATATTGTTGAAATTACAATTTCTCTTAGTGTTTCTATTTATCATTTTATTAAATAATTTAATTATCTCATTAGCAGTATTCAAGGAAATAATAAGGAATAAGGTATATCAAGATGTTTCATTTATGCACTGCTTAGGTAATACTAAAAAAATCCATTGATTGACTTTTCTCTGAAAAACACCCCATAGCTTCCCCTTTACTGAAATGTGTCCAGTTCTGTTGTAGGAAGTTACCAGGTGCTGATGGTGCAGGTAAGTTTCCTCAATCATGTGACTTTGCATGAGAAAAACAGTGACAGATCGGAGGACCTGCATAGCACATTAAGTATTGTATTGAATTAAATTTTCATCCACCCAAGCAAAGAAATAGAAGACTGTAAAAAAAATTTAAAAAAAAAAAATTTGCAGGAAAACCCAGTCTCGAAGCATTTGATTTGTGCAGGCTAAATCACATGTAGTTAAAGCCTTACTAATATATATGCTGCTATTATGTCATATTCATTTATTTATTTCCAGCATTTGGGTCAACTTAGAGAGTTAGGTGTCCTCAAGCTTCTAAAGGATGACTCACCAAAACCTAATAATAGTATCTTATGGGGACTATCTGAATTCTTTTGTAATGTAAAAAATGTCAAAGCCCATTAGAGAGTTAAACTCAGGGAAATGAAACAAGCTGGATCCCTCTACACAATTTAATAAGTGTTGAAAAGGATAATGATTTTAAAAGGACACCAGATTTACTTACAACTTAAAAGCCACTACTACCAAACGCCGCCTGGAGAATCTTGCCATAGTCCCCTAAATCATTTCCATTCTCAAATAAAGCCAAATTGCCAGTGTGCCCCGCTTTCCCGATGCCACCTGACAGGGCACCTGCTTATAGGAGAAAGAATGGAGCTGAAGATCAGGTCTGCTGAGCCCTATCATGTTCAACCAAAAGAAAACAATGAACTGTTCAACTGACAGAGACAGAGGCACCGTTTAATCTAACTAAGAATCAGCTAAGCTCTTTAGCATAAAATAAACCTTTTTATAAGCGTTCTGTAACATTATTTTCCAGGTTTATTGCAATCATAATTCACCACAGACCTCAGCAAGCTTAAAATGTACTTCTAAATCTTTCTTGAAGGAAAATACTTTTCTTGGTATCCTGCCCCCTCCACCCCCCTCACTCCTCTCCGTGGAAGCACGTCCCTGCACCTGTTGAGGAAGGATTGCATTGAAAGTAGCAGAAATAAGCTTATTTTCCCCTTTCTTTTTTACTTCGCCTTTTTTGAATCATAATGCTCTTTTTCCCTACATTTTAAAAAAGTCTGCCTCTTTATGTCTAAAGCTGCTTTCCAAATAAATCCAAGTGATTTGATTCTAGAATTTAAACATCTTTTATACATTTAGGAAATATGCAAATGAAAGGATTGGTCGGCTTGTGTGACTTCAAAAATGAAATAGAGTCACCAGCCATGAAAACATGAGATAAAATGAACAACAAAAGAAGCTGGTGGCACAGTGACAGATCGAGTGCGCAGGAAGCCCAAGGACCCTGGGCTCATTTGCCCTGGCGGAGAGAACAGGCTCAGGGATACTGGGATAGAATGCCCACCACACCTGCAGAGAAGGATCCTGATGGAATCCTGGTGTTTGTTTATTTGTTTGATTGTTTGTTTAAAGAAAAAAGTTCTCACAACGAGAATTGGATTTTGAAGGTCTGTACTGAAGGAATATTTGGAAAGTTCGTTTCACTGAGTGTGTGTGCAAGAAAGAATCAAGTTCTGGAAGATGCGTGGAGGGTGCCAAGGTCTGGGATGTTCCGGTGAGACAGCAGGGATTGCCTGTCAGTGCAATCTAATTCCCATTATTAGTCTAATAATTTCCAAACAATTGCACTGTTTTTTTGAGTAAATGGACCTGGAAACCTTGTGAAACAAGATTTCTTGGAAAGTCCCAGGAGGAGGATGGGTACAAAGGTTGTTCTCCATGACTGGATCAAGAGTCAAGGAAAGTAATGGCCAGAGCCATGCGTGCCCCTGCAGGATCATCCCCGGATGATTTGGTGAGGGTGTCTTCCTCTGTTGAAAAGATAGCACTTCCTCAACAGATATGGTCTGGCTTTTTCAAGTGGCTGAGGTTTATCTGTGGGGAGATCTTTTCATAGATGATCAGAAGGCCCCAAATTGGTTCACTTCCTTCCAATCTCCACAGACTAGTAAGGTTATCATTTTTTGAAAGATTTGCCACATAAAAGTATAACTTTAACTTAATGTTTAAGCTTTAAAAATTACCTTCAAAGCTTCCTTCTGCTGTTTTTTTTTTTTCCTCTTTAAAAAGTACTTTTGAGGGTATGTATTGGTAATTTTAACTTGAGGTGTAAGTCTGTCTTATCTATTTCAACTGAAGAACCTAACAGAAGACTCCCTCAGGAAAGAGGCAGACAGGGACACCATTAGTGGCTGTGGGGCACTAGCGCGTGTCTCCTAACTACTCTGCGATGCACTTTTGACAATCTGAAATGGCACTAACAACCATCTAAAGTGACTCCTGAAACGACTATGTACGATAGCTGGTGTCCTCATCGGTACGTGCTCAGATTAGGAGTTACTTAAATGTATCGTGCAAACTGTGTCTTATGAATACTTCCTTCTCTGTTCTTCGCTTCTATTCTTCTGAAAGTTGAGCAAAGGTTGTATACACCGAAATCATATTCCTGTATGCATACTTTAGCGGCAATGCAATTAGGATTGAGGGGGAGAGAGGCTTGTCCACACTGAAAATGAAGTGTGCACATTTTTGATTTAACTTCTCTACTGTTGATCTCTTTGGAGTCTTCAGTGTGAGTGACTAGACAAGCAGTCAGAGGTGGAGAGAGTAGCCTTACCAATGAATCTCAGCATGAAACTCTTTTGGTCAAATGATTCCGCTAGTCACTGGTCAGCTGAGCATACTTTGGAAGAGTCTTGCCTGGAAAACCCATACACAGGAATAAAATGAAACAAAACAAACTTACCTTGAGTTTCAAGATGTTGGGCCCCTAGAGAAATGGCAGGAGATGGCACAAGGACTGACAGGAGATCACATAATGATTGAATGAACAGTGTTCCTTAAGTTTCTAAAGCAAGAAATGATGCTACTGAGCATGACCATGATACCACATATGTTACTTCATATACCTAGCAGTTCCTCTAGGTGGTCACTAAGGTCACTTCAAAATCAACAACACTGTCCTCAGAGAAGTCAAGGCATTTGCCAGATGTTGCACAGACACAGTCTTGGGTTTTGTGAATTCACGTTTCCAGGGTGTTAGTCACCATTCTAAAATTAGACGAATCTTTTTTCCTTCTCATAGTAACCTTCTCATCGCACAGCACCAGAGGAGGATGCTACCGATCAAGACAGTGAGAGGCAGAGCAGAGCAGAGCAGAGGAATCTGGAGTCCTGGACAATTGTGTAAGACAGCCCAGAATGTTAGGGCATCAGAACAGAGCAAGCCTGGTCAGCAGGGAGCTCGCCTTCAGTTGTTGGTTTCCATTGGGTCACGGTGCCTTGAACTTTCTTTAGTGAATGAGGGACAAATGTTTATTACTAGGCCATAGATCAGCACTCTAATGTCATTTTTCTAAAACCTTGTACAACTGAACAAGAAAGAGCAAGTGCCCCAAATGTATTGATTCCATTTAGACAGATAAAGGGAGGAAACAAGACAGTAGTCATTCACCCAATAACTTCTGCCACAGACACTTTGATCAAATTATACCAATACTTTATAAGTCAATCAATAATTATGGCTCTGCCTTATGGACAACTATTGTACTGGCTGGCTTTGCGTACCCACTTGACTCCAGCTAGAAGCATTAGAGAGGAAGGAGACTCAGTTGAAGAAATGTCTCCATGAAATCCAGGTATACAGCATTTTCTCAATTAGGAATCAATGGGGGAGGGCCTATCCCTATTGTGGGTGGAGCCATCCCTGGGCTGGTTGTCCAGATTCTATAGGAAAACTGGTTGAGCAAGCCAGAGGAAGCAAGTGAATAAGAAACACCTCTCTATGACCTCAGCTTCAGCTACTTCCTCCATGCTCTGCTTGAGTTCCTCTAAAGATAGACTATGATCTGAAAGTGTGAGTCAAATAAGTCCCTAACTCACCTTGAAATCATGCTGTTTTGTTGTAGGCATAAAACCCCTAACTATACAACTGTGGTGATGACAAATTCCATAACAGATAAGCTAAGATTTGAACTCCGTTCCAATATATTCCCATTTCCTTATGCATTTCAGTACAATGTATTCTAAAAAGATCTCCAAAACACAAGTCAAGAAATGCCCTATTGGCATTATTTCAAATTGAATTTTTTGGTGCTCTTGAGCCAATAATTTTAAAGGTACCTCAGTTCTCAGTGTGTGCTTTGGGGCACATTGTGTGTGATCAGAGGATGTGTATAGGTGTGTCTGAGAGAAAGGGAAGGAAAGGTGAGTGGAAAGACGAAGAGGGGGAAAAAGAAAAAAGAGAGTTCCATTTTCTAAGAGACCATGTAATGTTAATGCTAATTTTTAAGGGGCATGGAGAGTGACCATTCTCTGAAGAATTGTGAATTAACAGAGGTAGATTCTGAAAGCCTGAGTCTCTCTTTTGTAACTGTGGGCATCTCATTCAGAACCATGCCATGCATTTCAGCTCCCACATTTTAAATTAAATTTCCTTATTACTTTTTAAGTAGCCTGTCATGGATTATTGAGTATTTACTGTATGTTTATACTGTAATTCTCTGAAATGACATACAGTAATTGCTTTAGCTACTGCATCTGATGACTAATTACTATAAATGTATGTAAAGAAGTAATTAAATGCAAAAAAATAAACTTTTCCCCTGAACTTTGTATTACAGATGAAGCAAACGATGTAAGTTTTCTCCTAACCCCACCCCCTCCTATCCCCTGATCTGTCTCCCTGATTTCTGGTAATAACAAATGCTTATGCTAATGGAATGATAAATAAGGTGTTAGTTAAACTGTGGCTTTCTCACTTGTTCAGCTAAGTTATACTGGAGGTGATAGTGCATTCTTAAACATGACCATGAGATGGGCAATCAGGTTGTCCCTAGGTGTGTCCTCAAGTCTAAGAAAGGCTGTCTCTGCTCAAACACATTTCTTCTTCACCTTACAATCTTAACACAAGGAGAAATAGAAAGCCTGCCGTGATGACGCACACCTTTAATCCCAGCACTCAGGAGGCAGAGGCAGGCAGGCGGATTTCTGAGTTCGAGGTCAGCCTGGTTTACAAAGTGAGTTCCAGGACATCCAGAGCTACACAGAGAAACCCTGTCTCAAAAAAAAAAAAAAAAAAAAAAATCAAAAGAAGAAGAAGAAGAAGAAGAAGTAGAAGAAGAAATAGAATGTCTCAAGATGCTTTCATTACAATATCCCAAAGAAACTCATGAGTAGTTGTTGAAAGGCTATTTCCATGAAAGGGTCACTAAAAAGACTTAAAAAAAAAAAAAATGTTGACAAATGCTTACGGGTCCTGCTGTTGTTACAGTGAATTGAACACCAGTAACTTTTCAATGTTTTGTTGATTATGTAAATTATGTAAAACAAGATGGTAGAAAAAGCCTGTACATGCATGGAGGAAAAAAAAAAGGACAATGGATGAATGTCTACCTTAACATCAAAAATATAACGCTACATTGGTTAAGCAATGCCAGCAATCATCAAATAATATCCCAACCCCCACTCAGGAAAAAGAATCACAGCTGGGCAGACTTAAAGCATGATCTGAAATTAAAGACCCCATTATTCCTCTTATCCTTCTTAGGGCAGGTGAGCACAGAGGGGTGTTTTCAACCACTGAGATAATAATAAAGGCAGACACAAAGCTTCCATTTCAGCCTTGCTGCTGTGAAGTTTAAGCTGATCCAATCCTTTTCTGACCTTTTTATTTGCCAATTGGAAAAACACAATAAGTGGCCCTCAGCTGAGAAGCAGCTCCGGAGAGTTCTGGACAACCTGTGGTCATCCCATGAGGCACTGAATCTGAAAGGGCTTCTAGTTTGTACTCTGTTTCCCATCACCACCGTCTGTGACCTGGCAGTTAGGTTTGAAGTTCATCCCACACTACTGTCAAGTCAAAAGTAAACTCCTGTATTTAGTTCTCTTTTAGGTCTGATACTGACCCCCAGCTGGTAAATACAACATTACAAGTAGCCAGTGGTCTCAGTTAACGAATCAATTGATTCATTGTTTGCCATTACAGTAAATAAAATGCATACGCAAACGTGGAAAGCATGTCCTGTGTTGAAAAGACAGAACTGGCACCAGGGAAGGATGTACATGGATTCTATGGACCAGATTGACAGGGTTTTTTTTTTTGTTGTTGTTTGTTTGTTTTTGATTTTGTTTGTTAATAACTGGGTTCTCTTTTGCAATATGCTGTATCCATTTACTTTAAAAACAGCTCTTCAACCTACACTCCTAAGCTCTTTGAATTAAGTGTGAGTCTCATTCTTGGAACTCAAAACCTTCCGGAAATGTAGTTGAAATATGAATGTCTCTTTTAGAATTAATCTACTTTCATTTTCATGCTCATATGCTTTTTCTTTTGTTCAAGTCACAGGCATTTGACTTGCTAAATACTGTTTGTACTTTCCTTAAGTCCAAAGAGTGGCAGCCTACCTCTATGAACTGTTAACACTAAAATGTGCCTATGAAAAGATGACTTCCTGGATATTTGGAAGGAATTTCCCAGATTACCCCTTAACCTCTGCTTGTGAGGACATAGCTGTTGATTAGCTTCAGCTAGGTTTGATGTGAATAGGACTATTATTGGCAAGGGTACTCACAACGATAGCTCACTACTCAGTGTTTGATGGATAACAATGAGGAGGCTTTGAAAGCCTTGAAGTTTTATAGATGACATTGCTGAAGTCATCCCCATTGAACAGAAAACAACATTTGACAAATAACTGTGAGTAGTAACATACATATCACACATCTTGTGCTTATTTTGGCCTGTATTTACTATGATGGAGTATTGCTGCTGTCATAAGGATATGTAGTTGGAGCAAAGAAGAACTAAATGACTTATACAAGATGTTTTTGGAGGTAGCAACTGATGGGAAACATCCGAATCCAAGCAGATGTAGATTCATAACTACTGTCTTATGTTGACATTGGAAACAGTGGTCTAAAATGGGAACAAATCTGTAGATGCAGCATCAGAGAAACAGCATTTGGACTTAATAAGAAGTTGGCTAAGAATATAACTGAATCTGAGTAGCCACAGAATAGTTACTCTGAACCAACCCTATGCTGACCATCAGTGATTAATATTTTTAAGTTGAAGCTATGATAGCATCACATTGATATGCATTTCAATTCAGAACACACTGATTTTGATACACTTGAACCAATGTTGTTGACACCATAGTGTGTGATATGATCTCTATATATGAATAGGAGTTTGGATGAGGCATAATGACATAGTTATATCCTTAAAACCCAAGTATATGAGCATTGCACAGTCTCGCAAGGATCTAGGATGATAACTGAAGAAAATCAGTGCTCCAAACACAAGTAGTGTGCTATGACATTTGAATGGAAGCAGTAGTTCATATTTATCAATGGCGAGTGGTAGGGTAGAACCAATGGAAAAATGCTTTGGAGAAAATGGGAAATTGTAATTTAGTCCTGAGAGAACTTTAGCATTGCCAGAGGTCAGGGATAGTAATTCTAAGAACCAATATCAAACTGTGGTTAAATCCGGAACTATGGTTCAAGGCACAACTCTTCAGTGTCTTGTGTTCTATTTTGTGGATGATATGGTGTTTTCTACAGTAGGAATAATTCAAGAGACATGGCCAGACAACGGAAATCCCCCTTCTATTTTGCTAGTGTAACAAACATATAGGGTTAATGGAAAGGCTGCTACAAATGCCAGACCAAAGTATACCTAGAAACCTAAATCTTAGCAGCTCAGGGACCTTTCTTACCTGTTAAAGAGACCATTTCTCCTGCTCATTATGAAGGTAGAGAAGCTGTCAGCCACCCTTTGTATGGGAGCTGAAGTCCAGGAATCTACCTTCAAATCTACTGGACTTGAATTCCAGTTTTGCCAGACAGTCTACCACACTCACTTGGGTTTCCTGAGCATTGTCTTTCTTTATTTGTAACAAAGTTCTGAATCCTACAGAGCTAGTGACATTTAAAGCCTGCAAAGCAAAGGTGTCTGGGATATGTGCTTTTAGGTTTGTTCACCAGTGGCTTTCTTCAGGGACTCCAGCACGTCTATGCAGGGAGAAAACCCCCGCTATTACACATGACCACTTCATGGCTTCAAAGCCAGAGTACCATTGGGATGACTCTTACACTACAAAGTTTAGATGCCAGCGTGAGATACAAAGTTGGCCTCTTCTGAAACAACTATTCTGTGTGCTAACTCTGAGAAAACATTTCCCAGATTTCACTTCAGTGATGCTTAACTACCTCTTAATTATCACTAGCTTTCAACTTTAGCTAACCACCGTAAGTTGTTCCAGTAAAAAAAAAAAAAAAAAAAAAAAAAAAAAAAAAAAAAAAAAAAAGAATCATAAACAGGAAACAAGAACAGGTGTTGGGGTACCTGAATTATCAGAGAATTCATAATATCAACTTTCCACCACCCCTATCAAAATACATCATCGTATCGCCTTTGTAGTATTGACTGCTTTTGTGCAATTGCTTCCATAGAGTAGTTTTGAAATGAACAGTAAGATACAGACATTAGGTTCTATCCTTGACAGTGAAAATAGGTTCTTTGACTTTTCCCACTCAGTTCTGCCAAGCTCTTCAACTAGCTTTCTAAAAATTTGCTCCAAACTAAAGTTAACACGCTGAACAAAAATAACTGATTGGCATTCCTGACCAACAACACACACATATTCAAGTCATGGGAAGTCAAAAGAAGATATAGGACAATTGACAGTCCTAGCAAAACAAATGTCTGCAACATATCATCTAAGAATTGTGATCCAGACTAACCCTAGGGGGGAAAAAAAAGGAGTTTTATTTCAATTGCAAACATTATTTTGCACATGCCTCAAGCAGAGAATATTATTTCTTAGAGCTTTGCTAGGCTCTTCGGGTCACTATACAAAATGTAATAGAATGACCCAAGTGGGAGTGGGGGATGCAGCTAACTTAACTTTGCCTGTATAATTGCTGGCAGAGAGATGCATTCTTCCAATTAGGGAATCATCAGCCAGACTGGAAGCAACCTAGGACAAGAGGATGACATGCCATGGAGTCTGTGGAGTAAGCCAGAGTGCAGGGGCTAGGAGACATTGGCAGACTGCTTTTTATTTGAGTTATGAGAGAAGTCACAGTGCAGAGCACGGGGGATAATTGTTTGTTTGCTGTTCACATTTGGAACCACTGTACACAGGCCCACTATGTAAAAGAGGAATCCAGAATCCAGAGTGCCTGGGTGTTTCAGTGTCACTCTGGAAACTGAAAGCTTGTTGGTAGCCATAAGGCAGAGAATGACAACTGTCACAGGAGTAGGAGTAGGAAAAGAAATGGAATGGGCAATTCCTGAGGTTGGGCTATTTTGCAATTTTCTTGAAAGATAATAGGAGCCCATCAAGACATGGTCACTGGAATGAAGGAAAGGTGCTATGCCTTAGGGATACTATTTAATTAATTTAATTGCTCTGTGGGTAGCTGAAAAAATGAGTTAGCTTAAAGCACTGTGTAAGTGTGTATGTGTGGTGGGGGAGACAGAGAGACAGAGAGAGAGAGAGAGAAAGAGAGAGACAGAGAGACAGACAGAGAAAGACAAAGAGACACAGAGAGAAACAAGAGAGAGAGAAAACAGAAAATATATGTACTGGCTAATTTTGTGTCAACTTGACATAGCTGGAGTTATCACAGAGAAAGGAGATTTAGTTGAGGAAATGCCCCCATGAGATCCAGCTGCAGGGCATTTTCTCAATTAGTGACCAAGAGGGGAGGGCNCCTTGTGGGTGGGACCATCTCTGGGCTGGGAGTCTTGGGTTCTATAAGAGAGCAAGCTGAGNAAGCCAGAGAAAGCAAGCCAGTAAAGAACATCCCTCCATGGCCTCTGCATCAGCTCCTGCTTTCTGACCTGTTTGAGTTCCAGTCCTGCATCCTTTGGTGATCAACAGCAGTATGGGAATGTAAGTCAAATAAACCCTTTCCTCCGCAACTTGCTTCTTGGTCATGATATTTGTGCAGAAATAGAAACCCTGACTAAGACAAATTGGTACCAGCATATTGGGGTATTCCTGTGACATCCTGACCAGGTTTTGGGGAGGGCTGTGGAAGGACTTTGAAACTTTGGGCCAGAAGAGCCATTCAGTGTTTAGAGCTCTGTGAGATGTTGTATAGGAGCTTGGAAGATAATGTTGACAACAGTGCAGAAAATGGAGGCCTGGCTTGTGAAATTTCAGAGGGAAAATTAAAGACTCTTTTCAGGGCCATTGCTATTTTGGATTGTGAAGATTCTGTGGTTCTGGTTAGCTGGGGCTGAAGAATCAGCTCTGGTTAACAAGATACCAGAACCACTAAAGTGAAACCTTTTCCTTACTGGGACCATTGATGCTGGTTAACTGGAGCTAAGAAATTAGTAGTGATTAAGAAGAGACCAGCATCTCTCTGGTGGTGACATCTTCTGGGAAGTGTTTTCTGAGAGCACAGAGGCTCTGTTCCAGAGATAGCCAAGGTTGTACCTTGTGCTGTGGCTGGACTTGGTAATGTGTAAGAGTTACTCAGGTGGTACTGGTTTTGAAGGCATGAAGGGGTCATGCAGAGCAGCTGAGGCCATGGAAGCACTATGAGAGGCCATGGAAGGCCATTGGTGAAGGTGCAGCCTCAGTTGCAATTGATGGCCCAGAACTGAAGGGGTCATGAAAAGGAGTTGAGGCTTGGCACCATGAAGAGAGCCTATGAGAGGCTGTTGGTGAATCCTAGTTACAGTGGAAGACAGCAGCATTTTGGAGATTCCAGAATCATGAGATGACCACCAAGAACAGCAGCAGCAGTGAAGTACAGGCAGCTGGAGCTAAGAAAACAAGGTGTGCACTACGAAGGGCATGGCTGGAGAAGTGACCCCAAGCCCTTGGAGGACCCCAGAAGATTTTGAGTTGGATCCCAGACATTGGATGGTTGGAGATTGATTTTTGCTTTTGATTGTGACTGAGCCCTGATATTTTTCCCTCTTGAAGGAAGATTTTTAGTGAAGCCCACAGTTAAGAGTCTTTGAATTTTAAAGTACTTTGTATTTTAAAAGATACTAGATATTTTAAAGGGATTGAGCTTTTAATATGTAAAGACTGTGAGACTTTTAAAGTTATTTAGATCTTGGGGATGAATAAGAACTAAGGATTGAGGCTTACTAGTAATGTGTTTTTGTGTGTCAAGTTGACAAGGGGTCAATTGTACTGGCTAATTTTGTGTCAACTTAACACAGCTGGAGTTTTCACAGAGAAAGGAGTTTCAGTTGGGGAGATGCCCCCATGAGATCTAGCTGTAGGGCATTTTCTCAATTAGTGACCAAGGTGGGAGGGCCCCTTGTGCGTGGGACCATCTCTGGGCTGGTAGTCTTGTGTTCTATAAGAGAGCAGGCTGAGAAAGCCAGGGAAGGCAAGCCAGTAAAGAACAACCCTCCATGGCCTCTGCATCAGCTCCTGCTTTCTGACCTGTTTGAGTTCCAGTCCTGCATCCTTTGGTGATCAACAGCAGTATGGGAATGTAAGTCAAATAAACCCTTTCCTCCGCAACTTGCTTCTTCGTCATGATGTTTGTGCAGGAATAGAAACCCTGACTAAGCCAATATACTTTCTTGATTTTTATTTAAAACAAACCTCCACATATAAATAAGGGGCATATCTGTATTGCAGCAAAGTGGCTTCAGACTCCCATGCAATAGGGTGTGTGATTTCTGGAGCAGAGATGTGAGGAGATCAGAATATAGGGGATGAATCCCAGAATTCCAGTAGAAAAACACTGAACTTCTTACTTAAGAAAATTGAATTAAGTTAAGTTAATAAACACTTACTACTCAGTTGCTAACAAAGCAACGTGAGAGAAATCTTATATGGTTCTCTGTTCTGCTCTGTTTCCCTAGAAATAAAGGTACTTGTGATATGTCACTGCTAGTGACTTTTTGATCTACCTTATGTGATAAATTTGGTATTATAAGAGATAGTGCCATGTTTCTGTTTATAAACCTTGGCATCGCATTTGTGCTAACTTTTATCCTTTTCCATAAGGAGGGCCATGCTCCTGCATCTACATTTCTGGAATTAAACAAATATCCAGCTTTGTGTCTTCTTCTGGATTTTTAAATGACATTTTCTTCCTGATTTTCCTCTGATAAGTTAAAATATCTTGTACTTTTTTCCACATTCTTTCCATTATCCTTCTTCTTCTTTCACAGTATGAAAATACTTGTTTTGAGCTGTTCTACCAAAATTTTTGGTTGTTTTTTTTTTTGAGACTTGGTTTCTCTGTATAACCCTGGTTGCCCTGGAACTCACTTTGTATACCAGGCTGGCCTCGAATTCAGAAATCCACTGGCCACTCTTCCCGAGTGCTGGGATTAAAGGCTTGTGCCACCATGCCTGGCTCTACCAAATTTTGAAATCATGGAATAGGGTCCAGATAATGTCATCAAAGTAAATATAGTCTGATTGGAGCAAAAGGCAAGTGGAGATGATTCTAAGACAGCCTGAGTAATTCCATCCCTGGGGATGGAGAAAGAGACACACTGTGCCTGGAGACATGTTCTAAGAATTGCCAATTGGATTGAGTTTCAGATTCAGCTTAATTAGGGTTGTAAGGAAAAGATCGTTTCTTTCAGAAAAATGATCAAGTATGAAGATACAGAAGCAAAAGGACTGGGTCCTCTGGACCGTTCTTTATATGTTCTGCTGTAGCTTTTTTGAGGGGGGGGGAGGTTGAATAGGTAGATAAAAGCTAGTCAGGAAGGGTTTAATTGTTTCAATGAGAAATTTTAACTGTAGGGAAGAAAGTTGAAGATCCATTGAATAAGATTCACTTTGGTATACAGGGATGTTCATTCTGAAATACCAACCTAGCCTACTATGGCTTGTCTGGGGGGAAAAAAGTTTTCTTTGTGCAATATAACCATTTTCAAAAGGAACAGTCAATGATGACCTGTGAGAAACCTGGAATAAAACAAAATTAAACCTGCTTCAGCTCAGCCCCTGGGAGCCTTTTGTAAGCTAATATAGATGAACATAGAAGAATTAGTTCTGGGAAGCAAGCAGATTAAAAGACCTCACCCTGGGACGCCTCCTTAAAAACCTGAGTACTTTCTCTAGGATTTGAAACATGTAAGATCTGAAAGAAGTGAGACTCTAAACAGGAACTTACATTTGACATTTTTCATTCTGAAAGGTTTCTATAGAGTTTTTCTATGTGGTTCTTTAATATATAGCTATATTTATTTCCAGATTCAATATCTATCAACATTGTTCTCTCTTGCTCTCACTGACCACCAACTTCTTATTTAGTTTTGCATTGCTACATACTTTGAAGTATTTTCTCCTTAGGAAGCATATCTGCATAGTGGTCTCACATTTAGTGATGCAAACATTGATGGTTCAAGCAGCTACTGCCTGATCCTTTTATTGATAAGTTGCCACCTGTCTTGTGGAACTAATACTTCATTTGGTTATAGGTATAACCCTTCATTAGTGGTTGAAAACAGCTATTTTTCTCTCTTGCTTCTTCTACAATTGTTAGCTCAGATTGCTAGAGGATGTCTTTCCTCCATCATCCGGAGTTATTTTACTCCTTTGCAAAATTCACACAAACCATCTAGGAAAAATTGTACTGTCCCCTTTAATTGTCCACCATTCCCATCAAAAGGAAAAGTGGATGATGCATTGGCTATGTCCAAATGCAGATCAGTGGATTAGTGTTTTGATAAGATTGTTTGCAACCTATAATTACTCCCTCCCTATCTGCCTCTGTCTTTTTTAGAGCATCATGAACTCATAGATTTTTATGCATTCAGTATGTTTCCTTCAATTGCAGTCAGTCTTTTAATGCTTAAATTGTCCCATCGAAAGCCATTTTCCAGCTGCTATCTGTGCACTTTTAACATAACCTTCTTAGTCTTTGAAATGTTTTTGCTTTTATGCCTCTCAAGATTTTCCAGGCTCATCTTCTGTAATTTTGCCCTAGCCTGAGTTCAGCCATTTTTTCACCCCTAAGGAACATTGTTTCCATATATTAGGCAAAGATGAAGTTGAGACATCTTTCTATGCACTTTTAAGTGTTCTGTACTACACATAAACAACATTTGCAAAAAGTTCTTAGCTATTAGCCTAGAAAATTTTCTGAAATGAAGAAAATACATATGTGCACACACATAATTGCATCATCTGTTTGTCTTGTATAAAAATAGCATGCAATGATTAGTATACTATTCCTTTGGTTGATATCTATTTAACTTAATATAATGTTTAAAATTATTCCACATGCAAATATATATATATATATATATATATATATATATATATATATATATATATAGAGAGAGAGAGAGAGAGAGAGAGAGAGAGGGAGAGAGAGAATGTTAAAGTTGTATTTAAAGTATGTTAGTACTTTCATTTGTGGATACAAAGAGACTAAAATTAATTTACTGAGTTCATTTCCTACAAAGAGTTGTCATCATTTGTGTCTTTTGTCATTGATAATAATACCACAATGAATACATTATAAGTAAACAATTTTGCTGTTTGTTTTGTTCTTGTAATATAACTCTGGATAGACTTCCCAGGAGGAAGATTTGATTCAAATGAACTTTCAATATACACTTTTGTCAGGGTTTTGTTTTGTTTTCGGAATCCCCTTATTGAATATTAGGCATTTTTCATCCTTAATGTATGTGCAAAAAATTTTCCCAGATATAGTCTCAAGGGTCTACACCACACTATGTCAAGTGAGTAGAATCTTGGCTATTTGACAGACTGGGAACAGTGTCACAGAGATTTTCTAACTGGTGGGGTTTGGCTTGTTGGTAGGTTGGTTTCTTGTTGNTGCTGCTGCTGTTATTTTTTGTTTTCCTGTGTACCCCATGGCCTTCTTTTAAACTTGCTAAGGGGAATTTGCATACTATATTCTTGAAAAGCCACGAATAAGGTATGGAAAAGAGAAGCTTAATAAAGGCCACAGGCAGGTAAACTGGACACCCTGTTGCCATCATATTTTAAATGGACACTTCCTCTACCGGCCACTTAAAAAGGATAAAAGGAGAGATAAGAATCTTCAATGCAAAGCTGATTTCTAATGACAACCAAGAGATAAAAAAAATTGCAAATATTGATGGGTGACATGCTTAAGAAACAAGATCTCTGGTTGCAATTATCTAATCTCTCTCTATTTTTTTTTTTTTTTTTTTTTTGCTGGCTCTTATTTTTCTCTTTGGTAAAGTCATAAAATCTAACAGCATGGTCAACCCTATAAATCCTTCAAGTCTATTACCTCATCTTCTAGCTCTGCCATAATAGTGACCAGACTCCTGTCCCCATGCTTGGCTTCTCATCTGTGTTTAGTTCCTTAGTTTCAACAATACCACACTTCTTCTCTTCTATTTTTTTCCTTGATTTTAACATTTAATTATTTCTTATCATGTACATGTTGTTTTTTAAGAACATGTACTCCCCCCCCCTTTATCTCTGGTAATAGTAATAATGGAGTTGCTTAGTTCCCTCTGTTGATAAAAAAGGAATAGGAAAGATAAATTCACCAATTGACAGACATGCTACTGCTTCCCATCAGCCTCCTGTTACAAACTCACACCTCTGAATGTGTACACTGTGAAAACCTCTGCTCTCCCACACACGTGATCATGACCTAGACATTCCCGAAGCTCCTCACCTTTGCCTCATTGTATAATTTACCCTTCATTTAAAAGGAGCGGGGCAAAGAAATTGACTTATTTCTTTTCAACCCACTGGTCCTCTCATGCTCTAAATGTCAGAGAGAATGCCATTCTTCCAACTTTGTGAGATTAGTACATATGATGAGTCACACATGAAGTAGAGTCTTTCATATTTAGGCGCAGTCACTGCAATATAGGAAGTCATGTTGCACCGATAAAAAATACTTGGAGGAAACACAGCACAGGACAAAGAGTGATGATCTAAAGGATGCTAAACAAACAGATGAAGCCAGAGCAGTGTAACAGAGCAGAAAATGTAGGATGAGGCAGAAGCTTCCTGTATTTCAGGTGAAGCTACAGGAAGGGGTTCGTCTGTTTGTTGGTAGCCCTCCATCTACAAGAGATCACTCACTGATCAGGGCACTCACTGCAGAGCGCTCTGTAAGACTCAGAAACAAAAGCTTGCAATTCTGTATGGAGGAAGCTTAATAAATATTAGGCATGACTGTTAGGTGGTTTAGAAAAGGTAAAGAACAATATGGGAGGAAGGACCTTAGGAAAACCAGTGGACTCAATTATTAGCAAGTCTCAGGTGACTTTGCAAAGGGCAGTTTCCGCCAACAAGAAAGGCAGCAACACAAAGTGCAGCAAGTTAAGGAGGTAAATAGGCAATAAATACTTGTCATAGAGAAATCAATAGAAGCAGAAATCAATAGAGCCAAGGAAGTTCATCCATTCGAGCCATCAGAGAGTGGAAATAAAATACTAAAGGAAAATGCTAAAGTGATCTGACAGGTTTTCTTTCTTTTAAGGCAGGGATTGTGCTGGAAAGCAGAGGGCATGGGACAAATAGGAAGAGAGAACTGGCTGTCAAGGCTTGGCAGTTGTGAGGGTGAAAGAGGAAAAGGCCCACTCATAGGAGTATAACATGCAGGCTGATTGGCAGCCTGCTAGATCGAGGGCATTTTCTCACTAGACAAAGTAGCTTCCCATTATATCTAAAGCTAAAGGGCCATAGAGATGATTTGACCCTGAGTAAGGTTGTAGCAGGCCATGGCATTAATGAAGTAAGCTCAAAACCATAGGATGTTTGGCTGTAAGTTGAACAATTGATCTTAAGTACAGATTAGGTACCAAATGGGCATCTGCAGGGAATGTAACTTAACAGTACTGTGTTCATTCAGGACCCAAAGGGAAGCCCTACATAAGTCAAGAATCAGATGTGCCTGTTCATTCTATAAAGATATATTTATGAAATAAATAGTCTGTTTTATTTGTGACTTTAATAAAACATCTGAACTAGAATATAAAGCTTCATGTTTATTCTTTAGAAACATTTTTTTCCTTAAAAAGATTTTTTGAGGGGCCTAGGTTATTGTTTTCTTTAATACACAAGCCCTATTTTAAAAGCAATTATGAAACGCATTAGCAGGCAGATGTCCATTCTTTCAGGCAGTTATGATGAGTCAAAACAAATCTGTCATAAAAATTGTATTAAACTGCATAAGCTGCGCACTGAAGCGAGTAAAACACACCAAACACAAACAATATCCAGAGGGTCATGATTACAGCAGTTATAATGAGAGCCTTAGAACCAGCTCATGGGACTAAAAGTGTGAGTCCCTGGGAATTTGATCATGTATGCAATTCCATTTAAGTTGGGAGAATTCTCTTAAACTCTCTGCTTCTCAATTTGCTCATCTTTGGGATGGTAATAGTAGCCTATACCCTCTAGGACTGCTGATGTAATAAGCAAGCATGTAGCACTCTGCGGCGTGAAAAATACAATGTATTTTGTTTTTATTTTTATGCTTGTTTATTACTAGTCATGTTTGGTTCTACCCTAGGTCTCCAGATTATCCAGTCTCCAGGTCCTGGCCATTCAGTCAATGTAGAGCATGGACTCCCTCTTGAGCCATGGGTCTCAATTTAAAACAAACATTGGTTGACAATCCCTACAAGTTCCGTGCCACCCCACCATTTCAGCAGTACAGCTTGCAGGCAGGACTCTTTCACAGTGGGAATGAGTGTTGTCTCTGGCTATTTTACCTGCTCTTCAGGCTGTTTTGCCTCTCTTGAGTTGCTTGATCCAGGCTTAGTATGACATGTTTTGCTTTGTCTTATTGGACTTTGTTTTGTTCTGTTTGGCTGCTGTCTCTTGGAAGCCTGCTCCCATCTAAAGATGAAAATGATGGGGAGTGTATCTGGGGAAGGGGGAAGGTAGGGGGACATAGGGAGAGTGGAGAGGGGAGAAATAGTGCTTGGGTGTGTTGTATGATAGAAGAATCTATTTTCAATTAAATAAGAAAGAATTGCTATGGACATTTACTTTACTGATGCATATATATGTATATACATTTGATATATATTGTTTTAGTTTCTTCTCCTGTTATGGTCATAAAATATCCTGATAAAAGTAACTTAAGGGAGGAAATTTGTGTGTGTGTGTGTGTGGTTTTGGTTTTGTTTTGTTTTTCAGATAACTGTCCTAGGATATAATCAGTCTGTCATAGGTAGGGGGCATCACATCATCTCCTTAAAAGAACTGGTCACAGTATGTTCACAATGTTCAAAGTCAAGATAAGAGAAAGACAGACTACTACACGCATGATAATGCTCTATTCACTTGCTTTCTCCACTCTTCCGCAGTTCAGGACTTGCAGCCTAGGGAATGGTACCACATAAAGCATGGGTGGCTTTTCCCATCTCAATTAGTTACAGTAATCTCCTAGAGCCAGGCCTGGAGCCCCATTTCCATATAAGTCTGGATCTGACCATGATGAAAATTTAAACCGACCATTACATATACATAAATAAACATATATAATCAGATGCTAAATATAATCGTATAATCATGGGAAGATTGTTTCACTAGGCATTGAGCTTAACTCACTAAATGAACAGTGCAGACTATGCATGTGGACACATTCAGCATGTTTAACTGAACAACAATTTGGAAAGAATGCCCATCTAGAGGTACTCTGGCTAATACAAACAAAAAGGTTGAAAACATCTCAAAACATATATATATATATATATATATATATATATATATATATATATATATTGAGATTTGTGACCTATCACCTTAAATCAAAACCATGTTTCAATTTTTACAAGCATGAACATATACTGAAAAAATATTTTTACCAAATGATAAAAGAATCAAGAGTTTTGATTTTTTTTTTTTTTTGGTATGGCCTTTTTAAAGTATTCCCAAAAAGCTAATCTGTTGTAATGTTGTAAAAACATCTAACCTTTAAATTCTTCAGTTTCCTTAAGATGGTTCTGTTGAATTTCCTGACTCCCTGAGTAGATCGTTGCTTTAGAATATTCAGCTGGCAAACAGCATTCCTGTAGAGATATACTACCAGGGTCAGACAAAAAAAGAGTAAACATTAGATCCAGTGTATTTTACTGTTAAAGCCCCGGAAGCAACAGTCTTATCTAAAAGTCTGTAACACAAGCAAATTAATCTGATTTGCATGTCATTTAACCAGAGGATGGATTTGGGTGGCTCTGGATCATCTCAAACAAAAATTATATTAGCAACCAGTGTAATCTGGTTTGATGAAAGAGAAGAGAAGTAATGTTTAAATGATTTTAAATTTAAAAGAGTGAAAGAAATGCATAAACCATTCTTTAAACAAAAAAATGGTAATGCTTTGTCCAATCTGAAAGAAAATCCTCTAACTGGGTTATACAACAAGAATTGAAGCTATTTTATTTCTGAATTAGAATAAAAATGTTGATCTCAAGTATTTTCCTAGATCTAAAACATCCATAACGCTAATCACTTGTCATAGGACCTAGAGCTTAAAATAAGTCAAGGATGTAGATGGCTAGAAATTCTGACACACAGAATAAGATACTTGAATAATTTCATTTGGAACTTATTTATCTGAAGTGCTTGATGTTTTATATACTTTGAGTCTATTTACATTTTAATTTACTTGAGATTTTATTTTATTTTGAAAATAATTTTCTTAAATATTTTGCATTGATTCATCAACACCCCCAACATTCTTCCCCACAAAAGATTATATGTATCAAAGAAATCATATTCTGTCTTGGTATATAAATATAAAAACCACACTGGTTCAGGACCTCAATTGTTCTGTATGAAAAGCAAGCAACAGGGTGAAGTCATACTTCCTTTGATGACACAACCTCAGAAGTCAGACAGTGTCACTTTGATTCATTTATTATTGAAGACAGATGAGAAGTTGGGCTCTGCTTGAAGGGTGGGGTAGGGGGCAGGGATAGGCTTCAGTTTTCAGTGTAGAAATCATCACTGTAACTCTTAAAATGTATACATGGGGTGGGCATATGTGTGAGCTGACTTTGCTTTGACAAACTGACACCACAGGGGTCCCATATTGTTTGGTAGAACATAGCAGAAAGCTAAGACTTCAGTTTGATTCTGTGTTATTTTCTTGTATAGTGAACCATCTTTAATGCATAGTGGCCTCACTTAGGGAATCAAAGTGTCCAATGCTTAATACCAGTGATGCTAATCTTCAACTACGATTTGGGAAATTTATATAAACTCTTGAAATCTAAATTTTCATGAAGTACTATGGAGGAGAGTCAATGGGGGAATATATTTAAGAGGAGTACAATGATAATCAATATAGATTTCCTCTTATTTGTGGGTTTGGTGTTAAATATGAAACCAGAGGCTATAAAATGAAAGTGCATGATCTACAATGATCTCCATCCCTAGCCTCTTAACTTTGCATGAACAAATATGCCAAGTGTGACCATGTGAAACTGCCAGATTGATGATTCTAATGGTTACCCATAGGTGACCACAGATGGTTAGATCTAATGCATTTTAATGAACAAATCATTGGAAATATTGAGTCACAGAAAATGTACACACTGTGCAGAAAATATGCATTTTGCAGTTTTATTTGAAATATATATTACATAGAGATTCAGTATTAAAACATTTTATAAAATATTTGGAGTATTAGATATTTGCCTTCTCTTTTCATTTGTTTTTTACATCCCATTCTTTAGTATAAGATTATCCATATAGCTACAGTACATTGATTAGAATAGGATTCGTGTTTTGTGCTGTGAATTGGCTGACAATGAGAAACCATGAAGAGAAACTTTTCCTCTCTCTGAGCTTGAGAAATTTCCCAGGAGTATGTTTTTATTAATAGTCACCTTTTCTCTATTGTTATACATCCTTCAACGTACAAAAGAGTTATTGTTATCTCAATTTACCTACTCTGGGGCATCAAGATTTGAACTCATAACTTCAGTAATGACAGATTAGTCTATTAATCTATTGTATCTTCTTGACTTCCTGCCCAGTTTTCCACAGAATGATTCATGGAACTGAATTTTTCTGCATCATTCAGCTTTGGCAATCTGTCATCAAAGCACATTGTACACTCGCCTCCCATCAGTCAAAATGTGTTTAAATTATCACGTTTTCTCCAAATATTCACTCAACTGAAGTCTGTATTGAAGAAACCAGAATAATTCACAAAGCTACCCTGTATACCAAAAGCAGAAAACAGCACACACACCCCTAGTTAAAAACAAACAAAGGACATAGTAAGAATTAAAAAAAGTTAAAATATTGTTAATTTGTTACCTATGATTACTATACATAAAAAGATGAAAATACAAGTGAGTAGAAAAATTAATCATTTTAATTTTTGTTTTAATTAATATTTTAATGTCTATACAAAGCACTCAGTAAATACAGGGTTCTAATTGTTGTCTTAATATGGCCAATAATCTTCAGTAAGCATGAGAATATACAAAATTATGGTCAAGGATCCATCTAGAGCAGGACAAGTCTATTCTGCAAAGTCAGTGCTGAAGATAGGGAAACCTCAATGTCTCACTGGTGGTTCTCTGACCTCATACTGCTTTCCCACTAGGCTCTGTTTGTAGCTAGGTTTTTTTTGTTTGTTTGTTTGGTTTTTTTTGTTTTTTTTTTTTTGTTTTTGTTTTTTGAGACAGGGTTTCTCTGTATAGCCCTGGCTGTCCTGGAACTCACTTGGTAGACCAGGCTGGCCTCGAACTCAGAAATCCGCCTGCCTCTGCCTCCCGAGTGCTGGGATTAAAGGCCTGCGCCACCAGGCCCGGCGCACTAGGTTTTATTTTAATGATTTTAGACAGCTATATTCAGCATAAGAAGCTCTCCCACAATATGCTGGATTTTGTCTTGTGTTCTTTAGCTAGACTCTATTCACTTTTCCGCTTAAAATTATTCTGCTTTATAAAAAATTCCATAATATAATATTAAATGAATAAGAATTCTGTGTCTTTGAAAACTAACTTTTTCTTTTTTTGCTTTAGAGTATAGATCCAGTTAGATAAATGCATTAGCAAAATAAGGTAGATACATATAGTATTAATAGGTCTCTGGAGTTAATGGAGGATCATAAACACATGTTCAGCACAGGAAGGGAGGAGTTTATGATAATATTTTTGCAATTTCCTCTGGTAGTGTCGGTGAGGAAAAGAGTGGTATTTTTATTGTTTGCTCATTATTTAGATAACAAGTAACAAGTCAAGCAAATCAATCTCATATCAATCAGTATAGTCAAATCTTTCAGTTAAGAGGGTTCCTTGTCCAATATCCAGCAATTTTGGTAGACATATAAAACACCACTTCTGGAAGTTTTCTTCATAGTTCCAACCATTCACATACTCTTCCTTAAACTGAGTGGGATAAAAATAATCTATCTTGATATAACTTCCATTTATTATACCAATTCTGTGTTGCTATCTGCTTCTAGTGTGTAGCATTTAGATGTTAGATGGACTGGTGCATATCCTGCAGTGATGAGTGCTTCTGGCTAAAACACCCAGGGCTTTTGTTTGATTTCAGTCATTCTATTTGTATTTGTCAGTGCCTCTGGATAGGTTTCAGTGTGATAATGCTCCTTCTCAATATGTTACTGAGATCAATATGTGATTTTATGATGCTCAGGTGATACATGTTTTCTCTATAAGGAGGGAGGACTCTGTGAAAAAGGAAAATGTTTCATAGATAACACCAACTTCTACTCACTATGTTCTGTCCTCTATACTGATAATTTCATATTCATGGTAGCATTAAAATTATGTAACATGGTTGCAATATAGCATTGTCTATATTTTACATAGAGGAGAGTTTTGAGTTCAGAGAAATTAAGTGAAATGCCTAAGATCATGATATATAAATTTAAGAATAGTGCTTTGGTTTAAGGCTCCACTGAAGGAATGCTTGCCTAGCATGAACAATTCCTGGATTCAATTCCTAGCATTTGATGGTGCTCTCCAGTGAGCCTAGCGTGTAGGAGGCAAAGGCAGGACTTTCAGAAGTTCAAGGTTACCCTTGGCTCCATAGTGAAAATTTGAGGACAGTCTGGGCTATATGGTACACAATATAATATACAAACCAGTAAACAATTAAGTAATTGGCCTCTTTGGTTTGGGAGAAAGAAGAATGGATATTTATGTCATTTATTCCTTGGTTAAAACTTGGACTGGTTAGTATAGCATTTCAAAGTTTCAGAATTCAAATGTAGAAGATAGGAATGAATGTTGAATAAATGATAGAGCTCTAGAGGAAAAAAGATAGATGGTAGAATTTTACTCCCTGGTATCATCATGGGGTCTGTTTGAATCACTAAATAATTTGACCAAACAATTTGTGAAATATCATGTGATTTTCAATGTTATCTCTGCATCAGTGATCTAAAAACTTTTGTCTGCATCAGCACCATCTTAATATTTGTAAAGCAAGAGACAACTGAAATTTATGCCCTGGAGTTTCCGACTTAGTAGGCATAGTATGATGGTCAAGAACTTCATTCCTAGCACATCCCCTGATGTTGTTGATGCTGTTATCATGACAAATGTAGATGCACTTTTTGAAGGATGTGAAGGAAGAATCCATATGCTTAGTTGAATACTGAGAGAAATCAGGTGACTGGATTAAGACAGTGGATGTGAAGAGGCATTTAGTCAAGATATCTGCCTGACTATGGAGTTATCAGATATGGAGATAAATGGGAAGAAGCAAAAATAAATTAGATGAAGTGATATTGATGCCACAGAACAGAGGAAGCCTAGATGCTGAGTTTCAGACAGAGCTCATTGCAAATCAGATGGATATCTGAGAGAGCAGAGTTGGCTGTGCAGGGTGGTTCTGATCTACATTCGACCTTCCATGGTTTAGAGATTGAACTAAAAGTTTGTTCTTTTTTTTTTTCTTTGCTATAAGTGTGTGTGTGTGTGTGTGTGTGTGTGTGTGTGCATCTGTGTCTGTGTGTATATCTCTGTGTGTGCATGCATGTTTGTGTTTTAAAGCACAGATCCTGTAGGTATGGATCAAAAAGTGTTTAATATCTGCTAAAGTTTGGATATAAAGTATCTTCTCAAATTAAAACCTTAGTCCTCAACCTTCTGAACTATTTTGGCTTACAGAAGCTTTGCCTTATAGAAGCTTTAGATTCCAGAAACTTAAAAATGTTTCTATTTGCTGTACAAAGTCATTGTAAGTCATTTAGGACTCTTCCCTTCTCTCCTCAGCCCCCACCCAGAATCCCACTTTCCATCTCTTTCCCTCCTTTATTGCTATGATAAAAATAGCTTTGCCTCTTCACCTCTACCACTATGGTATACTGGCTCTATACAGTTCAAGAAATAACAGAAACAACTGATCATTAACTAAAATAAGCCAAATGTAAGTATTTCTTACTTTATGGTGGTTTTCTTAAGCTATTTTGTCACATTAACAGAAAAACTAACAGAAAATTAGAACCATAGAAGTGAAATCACTACTGGGATTATATGTGACCAGGTGTTTATCACATCTTTGGAAGCGATGGAATAATTTAGAAAATCATCTAGAAAAAAAAATAGAGATATGGACTAGAGAAATCCTTGAGTACAGTAGGCCAAGCATGCTGACCAGTGCTAGGAGACGTTCTGAAGAGCAGAATGCCTGTAGGTATGGAGAAAGTAAAGATGGCTGTCATTCAAGAGATTTCAGGGAAAATGAGAAATATTTTATAGAGTGAACTAAAGGTACTGAGAACTTTGGTACATTTTCTCTATATCCTGGGACTTTGAGGAAGGTTGAATTTATAAATGAGAGAAGAATTGATCAAGCAGAGGGAATTGTATGGCAGCAGAACTTTCAGGTATGGCATAGTTATCACTGTCTGGTTTTAGCCACACTTATAGAATTTGGAGTAAATGTAGAGCAGAAACCATTTTTAGGTCTTGTAGTTTATCAAGAGAAGACACATGTTCAAAGTTGAGGACAATGCGGGTGTGATTGTTACAAAAATTACAGATAGTAAAAGGCAGTCAAAAAGGCCACCAACAGAATGGGAAAGGATTTTTACCAATCCTAAATCTGATAGAGGACTAATATCCAATATATACAAAGAGCTCAAGATGCTGGACTCCAGAAATTCAAATAACCCCATTAAAAAATGGGGTACAGAGCTAAATAAAGAACTCTCAACTGAGGAATATCGAATGGTTGAGAAACACCTGAAAAAATGTTCAACATCCTTAGTCATCAGGGAAATGCAAATCAAAACAACCCGAGATTCCATCTCACACCAGTCAGAATGGCTAAGATTAAAAATTCAGGTGACAGCAGATGCTGGCAAGGTTGTGAAGAAAGAGGAAAACTCCTCTATTGCTGGTGGGATTGCAAGCTTGTACAACCACTCTGGAAATCAGTCTGGTGGTTCCTCAGATAATTGGACATAGTACTACTGGAGGACCCAGAAATACCTCTTCTGGGCATATACCCAGAAGATCTTCCAACTGGTAATAAGGACACATGCTCCACTATGTTCATAGCAGCCTTATTTACAATAGCCAGAAGCTGGAAAGAACCCAGATGTCCCTCAATAGAGGAATGAATACAGAAACTGTGATACATTTCCACAATGGAGTACCATTCAGCTATTAAAAACAATGAATTTATGAAGTTCTTGAGCAAATGGATGTATCTGGAGGATATCATCCTTAGTGAGGTAACCCAATCACAAAAGAAGTCACTAGATATGCACTCACTGATAAGCGGATATTAGCCCAGAAACTTAGAATACCCAAGATACATTTTGCAAAACACAAGAAAACCAAGAAGGATGACCATCGTGTGGATACTTCATTCCTCCTTAGAATAAGGAACAAAATACCCATGAAAGGATATAGATACAGAGACAAAATTTAGAGCTAAGATGAAAGGATGAACTATTCAGAGACTACCCCATCTGGGAATCCATCCCATCATCAGCCACCAAACCCAGACACTAATGCACATGCCTGCAAGATTCTATTGAAGGGACCCTGATTTAATGGCCTCTTGTGAGGCTATGCCAGTGCCTGGCAAACATGGAAGTGGATGCTCACAGCCAGCTATTGGATGGAATACAGGGCCCCTAATGGAGGAGCTAGAGAAAGTACCCAAGGAGCTGAAGGGGGCTGCAACCCTGTAGGTGCAACAACAATATGAACTAACCAGTAACCCCTGAGCTCATGTCTCTAGCTGCTTATGTAGCAGAAGATGGCCTAATTGGCCATCATTGGGAAGAGAGGCCCCTTGGTCTTGCAAACACTATATGACCCAGCACAGGGGAAGGCCAGGGCCAAGAAGTGGGAGTGGGTGGGTAAGGGAGCAGGGGCGGGGGTGGGGTATAGGGAACTTTCGGGATAGCATTTGAAATGTAAATAAAGAAAATAATAATAATAAAAAATAATTATTTTAACTTGAGATAATAGGTGTGGTGCCTCTTGTTTGCAAAGACTCTCATAAAGGAGTATTTCCCATTCTTCATCTATCCAAATACTCAGAAGTCTATCATAGTCTTTTTTTTCAAGAGTTGGTGAAAGACCTTGATATCTTCAGTCTACAGCTGGTATTCAGGGCTACATAGTGCAAAACTGGTGGGGGTCACAAAGTCATCAAGATTTCAAAGGAAGGAAAGCAGACTAGAATGTGAGCTTTTAGGGCCAGAGACCTTCCAAGGGTATTCCTGAGAGGGAAACTTGAATCTGACTTGAATGGAAAACTGAAGATGTAATAAATACTTCATGAAATTAAAGATGGCAGAAATGTGTGATATGTGGTGAAAATACCTGCTGGTTCTGAGCAGAACCCGCACCAAAGAAACAGTATGTGGGCCGCTGCTGACAGGATGATAGGGAAGGGCTGTTCATCCTCTTTAGAGTGCATGTCACATAAAAGGATGCCATAGACACTGGAAATGTGCCCCAGCACTTGCAATTTGCTTTGGTCAGTTGTGTATTCTAGTAAAAGCATCTTTAAACATTAGTGTGTGGTAGTGGTGGGCAAAGCGGTGGTGTGTGTGTGAGTGTGTGTGTGTGTGTGTGTGTGTGATGTGTATGAGTGAACATGTAAAAAGTCAGAGGACAACTTTGTGGAGTTAGTTTCTCCTTCCAATCAAAATTGGGTTTCTTGGTTCAACTCATGACATCATGTTGTGCTAAAAAAAAGTGCTATTACCTTCTGGCCACCTTGCTGGTGGCTTTTTAATATCCTTTTAAAACTACATTTTCCCAGTTCACAATAGAATTTCTAATTTATTTTGATACATCCCTATTTCTTTTATGTATTTCTACTGAAATTTCTGGAACACCCAAAATATGAGGTTTAAAAAAGATTTCCATCCTTATACATAGGGGCAAACATCTAAAGTTTGAGTTTTTAATGTTTTGGCTGATTTCCTTGTATGAGACTTGATACACATATCTAATTATAACAGCTCATGTTGGAAAACATTTTGACGAAAATGCTATCACGTAGAAGTCTAAAGTGATGATTACATCTACAATTAGCGGTAGCTACATCCCTTATGGACTGAACCGAGTGCCTTGAAGTTAATGATGAGGGCTGAATATTGCCACAGCTGCAAGTGATGCTGGCAATGCAGCTCTCTCAGTGTGCAGTCATGTCTCCTGGCACATCTTAAGCTGCCAGAGACAAGGGGTAACAGCTGGGCAGAGGGCAGTGTTTCGGCATGATAAAGTGGTTATAATAATGGTGTTACCAATTCAACTACACCAATTCACAATTTCACATCCTCTATAGAATGTGACTTTGGGGAAATTATTTGGGTATTGGGAACAGAAGAGGTAAAATGAAAACCCACAAGTTTTGGTTTTGGGGTTTCTTTTATGATGTCTCTTCCTCTTTGGCAACAGTAAGCCCAGTTAGTCAAAGATTGATAAACATGTATATATAAAATGAGTGGTGTTTCTAGAGCCGTAGAGCTTAGCAAAAATCAAGTTGTTTACTCTCTAGAAATATAAAACTCTTTTCAGAAAGCTCACATTCAAATTTCATAATCATATAAGATACTCTAAGCAAACCAAGGAACATGAGTTGCTTATAATAATGACAGACTCAAAGTTTGTTGTCTGTGGCAACAAAATAGCAACATGGTCAAACCATCAGTCTATTTAGTGAAAGAGGCTGAAATGTAGCATGTGGATCACTTAGACAATTTTGTAATACTGGGGTGGGATCTTCCCATTTGAGCTTTTATTTCTTTCGCTTACACTGAATTGTGATTTATGCATTTATCCCAGGGGGAGGCACTAATAACTTTTATTTTTTCAAGATAGAGTTTCTCTGTGTAGCCCTGGCTGTCCTGGAATGACCTCTGTAGACCAGGCTGACCTTGAACTCAGAAATCCACCTGCCTCTGCCTCCCAAATGCTGGGATTAAATGTGTGCGCCACCACCGCCCGGCCTAATAACTTTTATACAGAATTACTGACAATATTTGGAAGAAAGTAGATAAGGAGTTCAAGTTCAATAAATTGTACAGTAAATGCAGGAACTTGATAAAAGAGGGGAGGCATGAAGAGTAAAGAAACAGAGGGCAGGGTCTGATTTGGAAAGAGTACCCACATTACCAGCTTCCCAGAACAAAGGTTTCTAGTTTTTTCTTTCTCTTTTTCTTCCCTTCTGATCTTCCTTCTCTTCTTTTTTGCTTTGTTCTTCCTCATTTCAATGAGAACGTCTGAAAATACAGAATTTTGGGGGGATAAGCTAAAAGGAATAGTTATTTTTACCAAGAAGTAGTCATTTTGGCCTAGGGTTTAAAAGTTGTACATGTAGAACTTGTAAAGGAAACCATTATAGCTCAGAAGATGGAGACAACTCACCTGCCTGAGTGAAAGAAATTGAAATCTTGGGAAGATGTCTTTAATTCTGTAGGTAATCAGTTTGGGAAAAAGAAGACTGAAGGTAGAGATCAAGAGACAAAGGAAAGGGTGTCAATAAAAATCTGATATGCAAAAGTGTAGGAGACAGAAAGTATTGGGGAAAGGAAATAATCAATATCACACAGCAAGAAATATTATGATGAAAAGAGACAGTAAAAGAAACTGAAAGCAAAGAAGGAACTCCAAATAAAATCTATGGCTGAAGTTCCCAACTGAGAGGACTGTGACGCTTCATTTAAATCATACTGGATAAAAAAAGAATATGAAAATATTTGTACTAATCATTGGAAATTCATATTTTGATTTATTAAAAATATCTAGAACAGATATTTTGATTTTACAATTTTGAACACTAGAATTGCTTTAAGCCTCATTTAATTAAAATATTCAGGCAACTTATTTGTTTGTACTATATATTTACTATTTAGTAATAACTTATGAAAAATGTGAACAATTCACACCAGTGTAACGAGTTCGTTTTAACCAGAATTCATCAGTAATCCACATCATTTATCTCTAGGAAAAATTTGGGAGAAGGGACCTGGATTCTATTTTGTTCAAGTTTTATTTTTATTATTTTTACTTATATGTGGGTATGTGCACAGCACCACAGAAACTCTTGGAGGCAAGAAATATCAGATCACCTTGGAACTTGAGTGTAAAGCAGTCATAAGCATCTCAGACCCTGACATGGATGTGAACTCGGGCCCTCACTGGGAGAGAAGGTTTTACTGCAGAAACACCTCTCCAACTCAGTACTCTAGTTTTTAATTGTTTGATTGTTGTAAGTTTTTTAAGTAAACAATTTTTGTTTATTTGCACACACACACAAAAAAAAAAATCTTAGAATTCCTAACAGGGTTGGCCTCAAACTCATTGGTCTCTTGAATCAAACTCTCAACTATTAGGAACATATGCATGTTTTCATACCAGGCAAACCTTTTTAAAAATGAGGGAAGCATAAACACTCAGCCATTGACCCTTTTCACATAGTTTAATTTAGCTTGCTTCTGAGCTTTGCAAATATTGCAGCATTTAAGAATACCAAAGAGGTCTAGAAGTACAACTTTTGTACATTTTATAGAATCTTTAGGGTCATTCCAAGAATAATTTTGACTATAAGTTTCACCTAGACACTGTAACCTAGCATAAGCTGTGACTCTAAGACAAGTTGTAAAGTGTTCAGAAATAGTATTTAAGAATCCTCTGCTTAGCTCATGAGAGATATTTTGATTATGGATTCTTTTTTATTTGAAAACCTAATGTAGCGATTCAGCTATTCTTAAATGTAAATTAACCTTCTAAAGTGAATCACAGAAACGCAGAGGATTGCTGTCATGTTCGACAAGAGTATTATAGAATAACTCAGTGTCATGGAAGGTACTGGAATTCAAAACAGATGAACTGAGCCGACCTCTGAAAAAAACAGAAGGATTAAAAACTGACTTCGTGGTCTTCCTATGAGCTTTGAGTCACACCAACATTAGATTTCCTGCTCGATACATAAATTATCATCTAATATAAATGTATGACAAAACAAATTAGTGTAAATGGACATCATGTCGTTCTACAGGAGGCTGGCAAAGGACTCATAGCCAATCTTGCAAGTTTGAAAACACTAGTTATTTTGCGAGAGCCTGTTGTTTTCGTGTAATTCAGAGACAGTTTAGTATCGGTACCCACTGCTGGCCTTATGTTCCTGCATCTGCTGTGTGAAGAAAACATTTTTCCCTTAAAGTAGCATCCACCATGCTAATTGTTCTCACTCCCGGTTCATGTTAAGCATTAGATGAGCGATTTGTCGATCAAGGCATGTACAGGAACTCATTTGACTTTGGCAACCGCTGCCTTTTTCAGCAGATTCAAAGAGTTTGTAGCTCTAGGACACTGAGATCACCTTCCATGGGTAGTAGTTGCCTCAATTAAATCTAACACAAACTGCATTTATACAGCACTAAATGAAGCAGCTGAACTGTGGAGTGCTCCATCAACTGTCGCTTTAGACTACATGACAGGACTGTAACTAGCTACATTGAAAATTATTTGTTATTTCTCTGGGTGTCATTTGCACACCATTATTAAGAGACATCTGCCATATTTCTTTAAGTATTTTGCTTTGCTTTCTTGGAAACTATACAGTTAGAATATTTTACATGTCAGTCCCTACCTGAGCAGCAAGCTACTTTGCAGCTTTGTTTATTGGCAGATAATTGAGAAGATATTCTCAGCTGCTGGTAAGCCTAGTTCTGATGTTCTGATGTAATATCAAAGTTGACTTCATTCCTGTGACACGGGGTGAGTTTTCCTGATTAGACAACATGTCATCATTTTGGGAAATATTGGTAATTTATTGGAAAACCATCACATCCAGCAGATATTCATCATAAATCGCTTTATAACTCACTTAGATTTACTGTTGGTTAACACTCACCAAGATCATTTCAGGTTGCCTAATGCCTTCTGGTTTTGTTATGCTTTTTTTTTTCCTGCTGGATCAATCCCCTGGTTGTGCTAAGATTCTTGATTATTTATGATTACTTCGCTGACTCTAGGTTTTTGTTCTTGTCTGTATATTAACTTTTTAATCCTTTGTATGATTTATGGGAGAAAGAGAGCATTATTATTTATGTGGACGATCATTGTTTTGCTTTCTTGTTTATGTGTATTGTTTTGTGTTTTCTATCCTTGCTTCCTTTCTTGTATCAGTCATTATTTTCTTCAACTCAAAAAAGATTTTATAGATTTTTTTAAATGTAGGTTTATATTTGACAAATTTTTATGCTCTCACGATTTCTTTCTATTTTCTTCCTCCTTCCTTCCTTCCCTCCCTCCAATTCTTTCTTTCTTTCTTTCTTTCTTTCTTTCTTTCTTTCTTTCTTTCTTTCTTTCTTTCTTTCTTTCTTTCTTTCTTTCTTTCCATGCATTTATATGCACCTGTATGCCCAGTTGTGAGTATCAGTACATACAAGACTTCAAATGTTTTTCCACCTTATTTCCTTGAGCTGAAGCATAAGTTAGGCTGGCATCCACCTACATGTTTCAATCCCACACTGGTATAAAGGTAAAGGCACATGCATGACCATGGTCAGGTTATAGGCAGATACTCAGATTTGAGCTCAGAACCTCACGCTAGTGCTCTTAGATATTGAGTCATGTCTCCATACCTTCCCTTTCCTTTTGTAGAACTCCTTTGGTTTCCTCTTCTTACCCAAAGGATATTTCCACACTATGGCAACCACTTTCAGTAATTTAAATATTTCTCTCTTCAGTCTTCTGTTCATATCTGTTTGTCTTGTAAAAGTAGATGTCTGTCACTGTCATTGTTTAAGACAATGTATTTGCTTCTGGTCACCTTTAAGAGGCTGTTGCACATCAAGTCCACTGGTTTTATTATTATGTGGCAACAGGTAAGTTTCTTTGCTTTGTGTGTGTTCCCTATCCCACCAACACCCATCTGGGAAGTACATAGGCAATGAAAATAGGACAGGCTGCATGAAGAACAATTCCTGTCATTCGACCATCTTGGTCTCTCAAACTTGGTGGCTTTGCAATTACAATCGAGATCTCATAGGTATCTTGAAGGTAGATGCCAGCCCAAGGCAAGCTACTTAATAGCAACAGAACAGAAGTCTTCATATTGTTCAGTAGAACATAGGCTCATGTGAATCACTTATAAGCCATAGCCAAGAAGGGAAGCAAAGAACATTTAAGGTGATAGAGAAAAAGTAAAGTGCAAAAAAAAAAAAAAGCCATTCTGAATTATATTTAAACATATTCTTTAACAACAATGATAAATATAAAAAGCAACTTGTGTTTTGTTACCTGTGGTCCAGCCTATGACACTCAGTATCTTTTGTCTTTTTACCCATAGCTCTGCATGGTTTCTGAATATATATGAAAGATATGAAAATGAAGAATACCTGCAAACAGGAAAGAGTTTGCAATGCTTATTTTCCCAAGTCCTAAATTAAATAAATCCTGGCCAATGAATAAAATAACTAAGGCAAGTCTTAGGCACTCTAAGGAGCATCTCTGGAACTGCATTGTAAAACTATAGATAAAAAAATCAGATGTTCTTTGGAAATTGACTGAGTTTTAAATCAGAAGTGTATTTTTTTAAACATTTTCTCAACAAGTCAGCTTTTTATATTATGTAAATGATGAATAGCTTGCAAAAGCAGAAAATACACCAAATAAATTCAAAGAACAAATTCAAATAAAGATAAGAAACATTTGATTGATCTGAAATTATACTTGCTTGGATAAGGCTACTGAAAACATTTCTTCTGTCTCCTCTAATGTGCTGTGAGAACAGCTCAATGCCTTACCACTGGCCTGTAGAATTCAAGTGCCATTTCCTATTTAAAAGAATCAGAACTCCCTGGAGAATGCTTGCATCCAGTCTAGAGGAGGAAACATCAAATCTGGCCAGGAACATTTCATGCCAGAACACCAGGAAGCACTGACAGTCTCTTAGGACCTCTTCCAAATAGCTGAGGAGTCAACCGGGAGAGCCTACGATGCTCAGTCTTCAACACTTAAGCACCAGGAGGATAATAACTGCAAAGTGTCTCAAGCTACAAAATAGTAAGAGGAGCAAATATAAAAATAACAAAAGCCCTACTAAACCCTTGTATAACTCATTATTTTCAAAAGTGGCAAATAAAATGGAAGAAGGAATTCAGTATTTTTTTATTATATTTGATCCATTGGTATCACAGAGTAGCCAAAAAATTCTTAAGGAATAAACATTTTTCTTGATGTACAAAGAAGTTCAGATGATCACTAATGAAAAAAAATGACATCATTACGATGTCATTGTCTTATAACCTAAAATGGAACCATATATCCTGGCCATGACAACCAACAGAAGCTAAAATTAGAAAGATAAATACATAAACTTGCATTACACATTTTCTTAATGGAGATACACATAAATGAGTTTATGTAGAAGGAAAAAAAAAAGTTCTTTATCCGGCATAATCAAACCAGAAACAGGAACTCTCGTCTGTCCTCTGTATTGAATGTCACCACAGAGGCAGGAAAATAGAGTCAGTAATCCAAAAAGTAGAATGTATCAAGAGATCTAGAATGGTCTGGGTGTCGAGATGTGTACATTTATTCCCAGAATCCAGGAGGCAGAGAAGTGGTCCAAGCTGGTCTACACAGCAAGTTTCAATCAGACCTTCAAGAAGCTTATAGTGAGATCATTTAGAAAAGAAACAAAGAATGAAACAAAGAAGAAAGAAATATCTAAATTGCAAGAAGCTATACAGTCCAAACACTCTCTTTAATATAACTCAAATTTGCAAAGAAAGGTTAATAATCTACACATTAGTAAATAACTCAGGTCCTCATCTGTAAATTGATCTCGTATGATTCTTAATTGAAATAAACCAAATATTAATATATTATCATAAGAAAACTAAAGCAGGATATATAATGAATATATGTATGTATACACACACACATGAAAATATTCAGAAAGTATTGTTAAGTTATTTGGAGATCACACTGACATGTCCTTATATGACTTTCATGAGTTTCTGTCTTACATATGTAAGCTGGCATATGTACACAGAAAATTACATATTTTGAATATTTTTTCAAAATGTACTCAGAAAAACTTATACAGGTGAAATTTAATATCCTCATAATTACTGGGGCTATTCCCTTCTATATTCTCTATGTTGGAGGTTAAGCCAAGTCTTTCCTTACTTATAAGCTTACTAAGATTCTGGATTTATTTAGGAGTATGCACAATTTTGCTATGAAGTTCTTACTAATAAACACAAACACAAGAAAGAATGGAATATATTTGATGATAGTACATATGTTAAGCAACAGAAAGTAAGACTTCTTTAAAAATGATTTAAACTGACAGGTGTTTCTGGTTTTGTATTGTTTTCTTAGAGATGGGAACTCTCAACATCCTTCCTCTGAAAGGCTGACATCTATCATTACCAACATTGTTTCAGAAAACAATATTTCATATTGTCTACATGATCATGCTCAGTGAGCATGGGCAGTCTTTAATCAGAATGAGGGAGAACCACTTAGACCACTCTGCTACCCACAAATACTCTAATGGGGATCAATCATGCCCAATTAAAACTCCAGGAACTATGAATCTTTAATAGGTTCACCATGAGATAATTCAGCTGTTAAGTCCTCTTTAGATCAGTGCCTTGGAGAAACTCAAACTCAAAATGAATCATCTTCATGACTTCATTTTCAATGAAGCTTTCTGATTTTTTTTGTTTGTTTGAAACACAAAGGGCTTTGAAGTTCTCACCTAATTAGGTTCCTGAGAATATGTTAGAGATTTCTAGCTCTATGGTGCTTGTTTTAGCTATTGTTCACATCAAATACTATTTTTTTGCTCTTTAATAATTAAAGAGCCTAAATAAACATAAGCACCTGGGTGTCTTTGTTTCCCATCTGCCACTTAACCTGGCCCTTCCCAATGGTCCCCATCTGATCTAGGGTCACAGCGGGGACTGCTCTTTATTCCATTACAAATGAAAGTGCATCAGGAGAAGTGACTTGAGCCTTCTTCACCTTTATCTCTGCAATGCAATGGTCAAGAGAGCTGACTTCAGCAGAAGGACACCTGACCTGACATTTCCAAGTTAAGCAGCCTCAGCAGATCCCCACCTCTTCTCATCTGTGAAGTCCCAGTAGCATTTTCCCTGTGTATGCCTGCTAAAGGTTAAATGAGATTTACATATGTTGCATTTTAGACAGTGCCTGGTGCATGCTGGTCTTTTTGCTGCTGCCTGTTGATAGCAGTGTGGAAACACTGTCTTCATTCCTTCTTGTGGTTGAGAGACAGGAATAACCAAGGCCACGCTGGGAGGAGAGTCTTCCTCTTTCGGCTTTCCTAGGGCAAGTGAGCTGCTTGCCTAGTGTGAGTGCTAGTACTGAGAAGGGTGTGAGCCTGTGGGTGTCTTAGAGGAGGGTGGCTTGCCCCCATACACATGCATCTGTGGATTACTGTGTTCTAAATACTCTGAGAGGATGACGTAGGGAGGGAGAAGTTCTAATAAGATCATTTTAATTTTGGTGAGAGTATTTGCTATACTATTTATTTTTAGGTCTGCTCAACATGTGAAATCGACTTTTCACAGTGTTAAAAAGAACAGAGGTGGGGGGAGGGGTATGGGAATCTTTCGGGATAGCATTTGAAATGTAAATAAAGAAAATAATAATAATAAAAAAAAAAGAAAATTATAAATACATAATTCAAAAATGTATCAAGCTTCCTTGGGGCTTTGGAAGTGGTCCAGTTGGATGAAGAAGCCTGCTGAACTCGCTTCATTCATGTCAGAGAAACCAGGTCTAGATATCGTCTATAGAGCCAAATTCTACTTGAAGAATCTGAAGAAATCTATAAGACCTATGCCCACCAAAAAGTAGTAAAGATATACACACAATTTTGCATTTTCTTTCAGAAGTTCATAACTCCTCAGGATTCCATTTGAAGAGCCCTTGTTATATGCCCCACATCTTTATATCAACCTTCATCCATGGCTTCTTTGCCAGTAAATAATCTCTTCCCCTCTTCTCTACTGGCTGTACATTTATGACTGTCTTAGATATAAATACTCCAGGTGAGCACATCTTTATGTAGATTTGACTCAAAGTGTCTTTCTAAAANGTTGCTTGATAGGTAAGGTTGTTTTGTTTTGTTTTATTTGTTTTGTTTTTGTCTTCTTTAGAGGCCAAGTACAAAAAAATAACAAAGCCAAACTTGCTCCTCCTCTGTTTTTTTTTTGTCTCAGGGAAAGTGTTGCTATCCAACCAGACTGAAGGAGTAGCATAGTCTTAGACTCCTCTTTGGGGAGGAATGGAGTCAAGAAGAGATCATCCCTTATAATAGATGATTAGAAGAAATGATAAAAAAGTATACAAAAATGAGGAAACACAAATCATACCGGCATTCATAGGATGGTGTATTTGAGTCTTTAAAAGTGTTGTATGCATTTTCCTTTGGTTCTTTTTGTTTGTTTGTTTGTTTTATCATACT
>NC_034603.1:8448191-8456291 GCF_900095145.1 Mus pahari | reverse complement strand
AAGAAAGAAAGAAAGAAAGAAAGAAAGAAAGAAAGAAAGAAAGAAAGAAAGAAAGAAAGAAAGAAAGAAAGAAAGAAAGAAAGAAAGAAAGTCACTTTGGCTCATGCCAAAGAAGAAAATCTTAGTATGCACCGGTTGTTGGACTTGACTTTACTGGAGCTAAATGACATGTGGAAGCCTCCTTAGCCGTGGCCACATTCTCCTTTAGATTGTGTTGTTTTACTTCATATTTTAAACACCTGGAGTAGAAAAAGACACACAGAAAACAAGCCCAAGTCCAGGCACTTATTTAAATGTGCCATTTCCCAGGTTGACATGGCCCCACTTCTTAGAGTTTAAGACCTGTCCTTTGCTTGGCCAGTTTAAGAAGCCTCACTTCTGTGAAGATTCCAGCCAGAGTACCCATGGTGGGTCACCAAGGAGACTGATGTTGGAGACAATTAAGTGTGTATTGATACTAATTTTAACAAAAGGACTGTTGAATTTTTTTGTTCAATATTACACAATATTAGGCTTCTGTCTAGCACTAATTTATTTTGCTTTGGTTCGTACTGCAAGGGCACTAAGGGTTTTAAAAGCATGCCTATGTCCACTAAAGCCAAGGGTTTGACAGCCACTCTGATCTTGTAAGAGTCCCATTCCTTCACAAGTGACAGGCCTGCAGCCCTTGCAACTAAGCAGGGAGAGCATTGGATGTGGATTGCACCCATTTCTAGTTCTCCATGTCAGGGTAAAAGACCTTGGCACTACAAATGTAATAAATAATAATAATAATAAAAAGATTTTCTTAAGAGTTATGACTGAATGTAACAACTGTATAATGGTATGGAATAAAATGTGCATTTTAGGACTTTTAAAAAAAATACATCAGAACATATATTAAAATTTCTTAAATTCCATTAGTATGGTAGATACTAGACAAATGAACTTTTCTGTAGTTTTTCTGTGCGTAAAAGATTTTTTGAATAGACCCCAAAACAAAACCCTGAAACAAAAGAAAAAAGCAAAACCCAAAATAACCCCTAAAAATCAAAAATCAAAATCAGAAAACAAAACCAAACCAAACTTTAGGTTACAGTGTTTGTCCCATGCCAATCTGGAACCGCTCATTCTATGATGAGAAGCAATAATCAGTTTTCTCATTGAAAATAAGGTATAACTGAGACTTTAAAAACTCTTTGTATAAGGCCCTTGCTTTCTAGTTCACTTTCTCTGGGAGGGTCATTGTTTTACTGATACAAATATTATCCTAATTTAATTCAAGTCAGGATGCCCCTTGGTGTGGTTGGAACAGTGGCTTTCTATCCTGTCCGATACAGGTACATAGGAATCCAACAACTCCTTAATTTTAGGGATAATTTAGGGATAATTCTCTATACCCAATCTATATTCATAAGAAAGGCAGTCTCCCACGTGTCTGGCTAGATTCCATTCCTCTAGTCACATTTCAGATGGTCTATGCCACACTTTATACATTTCTCCACATAGTTATACTCTTGCCTGAGTCCTTGCTTTGAATGTCATTTTCAGAAAGAAGTATTTATGAAAAACATAAAGGTAATAGTTTGTTATATTTAACTCCAGGTACAGAAAAAATCATAAACTGTATTCTATCATTTTGATGATAGCTTGTTGTGTTAAAGTCCCAGCACCACCACTTCCTGGCATTGAGAACACAACTTGGTTGTTCTGTGTTTACCTTTCCATTTTTGGCTTAAACTTCCTCAACACTTTTCATCATCCAAGGAAGTCAGGATAGGAAACAAGCACGGGGCAGGATCATGGAGGCAGGAGCCGATGGAGAGGCCATGGAGGATGCTGCTTACATCTCTGGCTTACTCAGGTGGCTTTCTTATAGAATCCAGGGTCACCAGCACAGGGACAGCACCACCCTCAATTGGCTGAGCCCTCTTCCATCAATCACTAATTATGAAAATGGTTTGCAGCTGGATCTTATAGAGGCATTTTATCAACTGTGGTTCTCTCCTTTCAGAAAACTCTACTTCCTGTGTCAAGTCAACGTAAAGACTAGCCAGCACAGATGATAACACATACTTGGGAGCAAATGAGAGAGCTTAATGGTAGTTCTGTTTACTGTATATGAGCCACCAAGTACAATCCTTAGAACTAATAGTAACAGTGATAATCGTAACTATATCCAGTTGATGGAATTGTTTCTACCCACTCATAAAGGAACAACAATTTAATGTGATTAATAGAATTTATACCATTAAAATATTGGTAAATAATATAGACAGGTATTTATTTGCTAGGCAGCAAAGGTCACCATTAAGGATCACTTCTTCTTACGGTCCCATTTCTGCATATGAAGGCAGAAACTTGGAGTGGGAACACAAATGCAAAACCTCTAAGATAAAAGGCCTCCAAGTGGTGCTTTCGCTGTGGGACCATAGCGATTCTATGTGGGATTCAATGTGGGATTCTATGTAGCAAAAGAACACTAAAAGAGTTCCAGAGGATTGATTAAGATGATTCATAGTACTCAACACGGGGTCAGGAGTTTATCATGGGCTCCGAGAAACTCCTTATTGTGTTCTCGGTTACTGCAGTGATAGAAATCTTAGGATGAGTTAAGGTATAAGGTATTAACTATTTAGCAACTAGCTTGACCATATTCAATATTCTTGTTATGTAAGCAATAGTTATATTCTCTTATATTTAATAAATGCCATTACTACTTCAAAGCAGAACAGATTTCTATGTGTAGAAAAAACACACAAAAGCTGTCACTTTACACTATGTTAATCCTTAGTAATTTGTAATCTAAAGTTCCAATAACATTCAGGCTTATAAAATAACAGTCCTATATTGCTATATATGGCAAGACAGTTTTTCCTGAAAACTGAAAGGAATGGAGGGATAGTCAAGTCAGCAAACACATCCCTGCTTGCATAGTGTCAGACCAGCACATGCTGAGAACAAGCATTCATGCATAAGCCCTGGCAGAGATAAGAGATAATCTAGGGGAAAAAAAAAAAAAAGCTCTGAATGGAAATGCATTGTTTCTGCTTCAATGCATTTGTGCCCTGGGATAACTAGAAATAATTATTGAAACAAGCCTCTTGTTAATAATAATTACACTTCATTCTATGAAAACAAGAACAAACAGCAATTATCTATAATTTCTCATTTGCAAAACACTCTCATTATGCTAAGACTCCTTGTCTGTGTTTGATAATATGTTATGCATGATGGAAAGACTCTATAGTTTTTGTTTTTTTTTTTTTTAATGTTGAAACTATACTGGGCTAAGCTTGATCAACATAATGTAGAATTAAATGTTTCTTGTTTTAAGATGAAATGGTTTCTTTGGGCAGCATAGAGTATGAAAAATAACAATTTGTCTTACTTTAAAGAAGATATATTCATTAACCAAAAATGCCTACACATTATTTCTGTATCAGCAAAATTCAATGAAGAACGGAGAAACAAGAATCAGCCAGGCAGTTAGGGAAGTGATGTGTACAATCTGTTTGGATGGGCTTTAATGTTGGTATGTTATTCTGGCATTTGTTTTGTCTCAGGGTATATTTGAAAACAATTATTTCAGCTTACCTTGGATATCACCAACTGCTTTGTGGCATTCATTTTTTAGCTTAGACTAAAGGCTCTCTGAGGAAAGGAGGCTAGTCTTCACACTGACATAGGTAAATTAGCGATGTTATTACCAACTTCGAACCTCTGAACTTCTGACAGCTGTTGATGAAATAATTGAGCTGGTCAGAAAGTTTGCAACCTCCTGATTTGAAGCACTGTTTTTTTTTTTTTTCCCCATTAACCAATGGTACCCAAAGCCCATGGTTTCTGAGGCATTTGAATGAAATGATACATGCAAAACATCGAGCATAGAGCCTGCCCTGACATTAATTTCTCAAGACCTGCCACTAACTGGACACTTTACATGTGCCATTGTAGTGCTGAAAAGAATTAATACTGCTTTTTTTCCTAAAAACAAATCAAAACAAGACAAACAAACAAACGAATAATATGTATCTGTCTCATTTGAAACCTAGTAGGGCTCAGTAATGCCTTTGAAAAGGATTCACTTCTCTCAGTAGTACAAAAAGGCATAGTCTGAATATGGCAGGATATTTCTTACAAGTAAATGAACTAAAAACCGTGCTGAAATACAGGAGCAGATTTCCATCTAATAGCTACATTTTAACACTGGAAAATGATTCAAATTTTAAGGCTATTTTTCATATTCTACACAGTATTGATGTTAAATCTTGGTGGTGTACAAATAATGAAAGTTGTATATCTCATTTATGAATTAATTAGTATATTTGGTATTTCTGTGGCACTGATTATCAAAACCATTTTCTAGTTTATCAAACTAATTTTCCTTAAGATTGTCCTGCATTCATCATGTCAGAATGGTTGTTTGCTTAAAGTTTAGGTACCTTTTGGAGTAAAATTGCTAAGATAGTTTTCACAAGCAATGTACCTAACAAATACTTGAAAATATGTTTAACATTCATATCTTTTATGAAATAAAATTTGAAATTGCTCAAGATTCCATCACTCGCCGGACGTGGTAGTTCATGCCTTTAATCCCAGCACTCGGGAGGCAGAGGCAGGTGGATTTCTGAGTTCGAGACCAGCCGGGTCTACAGGGTGAGTTCCAGGATAGCCAGGGCTACACAGAGAAACCCTGTCTCCAAAAGCCACAAAAAAAAAAAAAAAAAAAGATTCCATCACTCTTCAGTAATAATGGTAGTCACCATGGGAAAAGACTACATTGTTAACACTGATGAGGACATGGGCATATAGAAATCCTTATATACTGCTAGTGAGAATGAATGTAGGTACTATGGAAAATTAAAAATAGATTGGCATATAACCCAAGGACACCACTCCTGATATGTATATTCAAAGGATATGTGTGTTCATCGTGTTTATTGCTACATTATTCACAACAACATGAAAATAGAATTATCCTAGATGTTCTTCTAGAGATAACTATACAAAACAAAAACAAAAACAAAAAAAAACCCACATAATATAGTAATAGTCTACTGGAAAAAGAAAAAAAATCATGAGATGTTTAGGAAAATGGACAGAATTAAGGATCATTATTTTGAGTAAAGTAAGTATAAAAAGCAAATGTCAGCCATTTTCTGTCAATTCTCTAATCCATATTTAATTGATAACTATTCGGTTATTTTAGTGCTATATTCAAGACAAACATGAGAAAGAAAAAATAGAGTCTTCAGTTTAATTATTTTACTATAGGTTAAATAGGTAATGCATAGAAGTCATAGACTTAAAATCGAACAGGAGGCAACATGATCTTGTTCTACCTGGAGTGGTGGGGCACTGTGCCATTAGCTAAAAATGCTTTGTACTTCCCAAAAAACTTGTAGAATCTGTAGAGACCAAAACCAGTGGTTAGGCACAGCTCCTGGTTGAGGGACAGGGCCATCCACCCATCACAAAAATATTAATCCAGAATTGCTCCTGTCAAAAGGAAATGCAGGGTCTAAGAATGAACCAGAGACTGAAGGAGATAGGCCATCGGCCATCCAGAGACTGCCCCACCTAGGGATCTATCCCATCTGCAGACACCAAAATCAGACACTATTGCTGAGGCCAAGAAGAGCTTGCTGACAGGAGCAGAGTATAGCTGTCCCCTGAGAGGCTTTGCCAGAACGTGACCAATACAGATGTGAATGCTCACAGCCAACCATCAGACTGAGCACAAGCATCTCAATGGAGGAGTTAGAGGAAGGACTGAAGGAGCTGAAGGGGTTTGCAACCCTGTAGGAAGAACAAAATCAACCAACCAGACCCCCTAGAGCTCCCAGGGACTAACCACCAACCAAAAAGTACATATGGCTCCATCTGCATATGCAGCAGAGGATTGGCTTATCTGGTATCAATGGAAGGGGATGCCCTAATCTAGGGGAATGCTAAGGTGGTGAAGCAAGGTGGGTCAGTGGGTGGTGGTGGAGCACCCTGATAAAAGCAGGGGAAGGGATAGGATGGGGAGTTAATGGAGGAGAAACTGGGAAGGAGAATAACATTTGAAATGTAAACAAATTAGATAGCCAATAAAAGGGGGGAAAAAAGAAAGCAATATTCCAGAAAAAAAAAAGAGAGTTAAGGTGTGGTTTCCCCTAAATTTAAGATATCCCCTCCCAAAAATTATTTGTCATTCATACTAAAAAAAAAAAAAAAAAAAAACAATTCTATATTTAAATATGCTATTCCCATGTCTATAAAACATGTAATTATGAATATGCATATGTATATACACATATATAACATATGTTACATATATAACAAACATATATATATATCAGATAATAGGTTTTTTAACTTGTTTACCCACTTACTGAAGTTACATTACCAAGCAGCTAATTTTCTTAGAAAAATATAACAGATACTTATACACCTACTTTGTTATTTCTGAAGTGTTTTCTGACTTTGTAAGCAGAGTATGGCTTTGACATTTCTTGAAATATTTGTTGTGTGATACGTCACAAAGGGCAAAGCACGCCCTCCATAAAACATGTCCTCCTCTGAGTTTCAATCATTGTACTTAACGAATTCTCAGAAATGCACATGTTTCTTATTGTTTACCAATCTACTCAGTCAAAGAATTCCATTTTGTAGATATCATTCCTATGATTAACCTCCTTTTAACTTCTGCTCTTAGAGCTGATTATTGGCATGAAGTTTTCCCCTAAAATCTAAATTCCCTGGAAATGAGCTGATGCAATGTGCTGACAGACTAACCTCACCCAAGACATCATCTGATGTTTCCACTCAATTAAGAAGCTAACTATATTATTACCATTTCAAGTGAAGAAATGTTTGGAATATTTAGAGTTCCTGAGATGAGGCTCATTCTCTGGTCATCATGTTGTGAGGTTATAATACAAAATTCAACACCCCCCCCCACTGCTATCTAATGAGTTCCATTTAATTCATAGAATTACAATCTAAGCAGAAAATTACTGTCTGATTTCCCTTTTGCAAAGATATAACCTAAATCTCCCAAGCTTTTACTGCATACAGATGCCTTTTAAATGTCTATTAATAGAAGCCTCTCATTGAGGAGCAGTTGCATCTCCCATTTTCAATAAACTGATGATATACAAACAGGATTCCAGTATCTATTTTTTGCTCTTTCTGTCAATTTGCATTTCGCCCATCCCTGTTTATGTTGACACTCTCACTTTTAATTATGGATGTTCATTTTTCAAGATAAAAGAGAACGAATTTCACTTCTAAAGTTGTATTTTAACACAGCCAATTTTGTACGTCTTACTAATTCATTTTCTTAACCTAAGCATTTTCCCATTTACAAAATAAAATGTAAATACCCACAGAAAAAGCCTAGTAGGTGTTTGGAAATCCCACAGTTTCTTAGTTGTTCTGTGCATCCCTGGTGGAGATGAAGACATGTGAAGTTAATTTAAGATATACAGTAGTAAGCTACTGCACATGAAAATGTTGTTCATAGTGGCAATTATCCTGCAACTAATTTGCTTTCAGAGCATTATGCCTTTAGGCTAACAAACACTCGAAGTTTGTTTAATCTTAATTAAACTTTTCTCTCAAAATTAACTTGCTCTACTGGCAAATAGAAAAAGTGGTTTCTCCTCAGTCTCATGAAAACTTGTCTTAAAAGGCAGGATGTTTGGAATCCCTTAAGAGAAACACATCTAGGCTTTCACATAAGTGTCAGCTAGGAGCTGACAGCCCAGGTATAAAATTATGCTCAACTGTCTATATTTCCTAGAGAAAAATGGTCCTGTTATTTTGGGTCTGAATTCAGATGCCAGAATAATGTGATGTAATTAAGAAAACAATGTTGATTTGACTGCCCAAAACCTACCCGACTGCAATGTTACTACTTTTCATTTGGTTTGGTTCTTTTCCTCTAAACCACGTGATTCTTTTTTTTTCTTTATTTACATTTCAAATGCTATCCCGAAAGTTCCCTATAACCCCCCCCCCGCCCCTGCTCCCCTACACACCCACTCCCACTACTTGGCCCAGGCCTTCCCTTGTGCTGGGTCATATAAAGTTTGCAAGACCAAGGGGCCTCTCTTCCCAATGATGGGCGAT
>NC_034603.1:8398828-8445656 GCF_900095145.1 Mus pahari | reverse complement strand
TCTATCTATCTATCTACCTATCTATCTATCTATCTATCTATCTATCTATCTATCTATCTATCTATCTATCTATCTATCTATCTATCTACCTATCTATCTATCTATCTACCTATCTATCTATCTATCTATCTATCTATCTATCTATCTATCTATCTATCTACCTATTTATCTATCTACTTGCCCCATTTACTTATCTATCAACCATTCATCTATCTATCCATCTACCTATACATCCAACATATATCTGACTGTCTTGCTGGCTGGCTGACTGTGTGCCTATTGTACATGCCTAGAGACATGTATAATGAGAATATTGATTATTGTATGCCAGACTTACTTCTAGTACATTTTTTTCCTGAAAAATCAACTGGAATAAGCAATAGAAGTACTGAGTAAGTAATCCAGTAAAATTTCCAAAGGCATTTTGAACATGTAATAAAGAATATTAAGTTTATTTGAAAATAGAAAGTCAGAAAAGTGTATTTTATTGACATTACATCAAATACAATTTTTATGGGTTGAAATCCTGACAACACCACATGCAAATAACCATGGATATGAGTGTACCTGTTTTCTAGTTTATTAACTTTGCTTTTATATTCTTTTGTATACCTTTTTAGTTATTACAAAAGATTTGTCTCCCTTCTAATGTAATGTAATCAAAGGATGTAAGTATCTTATGCAAGTATTTTTAACTGATAATTTTGCTTTTTATTCTGTTATGCTTTTGATATTTAAGAAGAAAATGAATTGCTTCATAAAATTTTTCATATGCAGTATCTTGCTGAGTTTGTCAGCTGTTTCTTTTTAGTGTGAGATCAGATCTTGCTTCCCATATTTCAAAAAGTGAAGGTTTTCCCACTCTGATTCTATCTTCTAATAAGGACTAAGAATCCAAACTGCAAAAGAAATATACAAATAATCAAAGAACTAAACTGAAGAAAAGCATCTCTGTTTATTCCTTAACAGCAATGAAATAGTTTTCAATTTCTCACTGTAGTATTAAATATACTTCTGATTAAAAACTCATTATTTTACTTAGGATATATATGTATACACAACCACATATTTACACAGATCTATATTTTTATTTATATATTAAATGTATATCTTAGTAATCACTTTTAAATAAAAGGTTTTATAAAGTATTCTTCAACCTAAATTAGATGGCGTTTTAGTTACGGTTCTCGAGAAGAATTGAATGCAGAAAGTGTGTATTTATATATAAAGTACTTATTGGAACACTTCACATGGCACAGACTATGTTGCCCAACAATAGTTATCTGCATGCTGGAGAGGCTAGGATACCAGTAGCTGCTCAATCCAAGAGGCTGGATGTTTCAGTGGAGATGATTTGATGCCAGAGGGGTGGAGGATTCCTAGAGAGCTGCTGGTCTTGATCTACATTAGAAGGAGAAAGAAGCTGTGTTGCAGTCTCAGCAAAAGATTGGCAGCCTCTATAGCTATGGAGTAAATACAGTCATCAGCAAGGGACTGAGGCAGGCAGGCCCTGCTTTCTCTTCAGACCCCTCTCTATCTGGATTGCCACTGGAAGGGGCTGCATACTCAACAGGAGGGCCGGCCCCCATTTATTTAATCCTTCCAAGAGGTATCCTCATAAACCTGCTTGAGCCATGTCTCTTAGTCAATCCCAGATCTAATCAAGCTGACCACCATGAGGAAGAGGCACATTTTTTTTTCTGTATATTTTACTAAGATGATCTATATTATTAAAATTCGTGACATTCAGATTTGGTGCTTTCTTGGATTTTTTTTTTATCAGTTTTGTTTTCAGGTTACAAAATAGTCTAGGATTTTTATTTTTGCTTTGAATGCTCCAGAGGACTAACATACAAAAAAGTCGTTATTACTTTTGAAAGCTCAAACTGAGCTATACAACTGCTTAGACTTCAGGTTATTCTGCAAGGTAGCTCTTAGATTCCTCCTCCTCCTCCTCCTCCTCCTCCTCCTATTTCTCTGCTTATTGGTCTATTCCATATAATGTTTCTTGGATTTTAAAAAAAAATGTGTTTCACATTTCCACATACTTTAGCCTGGTCTTTTCCTTCAGAACTAGGAAGTGTAAGTCTTCATTCTGACACTGCTTTCTTCTCTTACCTCTCCTGCTGTATCTTATCATCATAGAACACAGATGTTACAGTGACCCATTCTTACCACCACTGTCAGCAGAAACTGTCATTGGGATGTGTATCAGCCATCATGCTCCACGAGGAAATAGAGCTGTCATGTATCACTACAGAAAGGTAGTTAAAAATGAACTTAGTCAACACTTAGAGGGCATCTTAAACATACCTGCAAATTCCTGATTATTTTGAATACCTTTTAATTGACTACATATTTATCATAGGTATTCCATATTGGAGAATACCATGTTATTGATTAGGAAAGCCAAATAAATTAAGAAATTGTTCTGTTGTAATTCAAATGATTGAAATAATTACCACATAAAGGAAAACAAGGTATTTCCTTTTATATTTAGTTTTAATTGTTTCATTTTTGATATTATAATATAATTACATTATTTCCCCCTTCTCTTTCCTCCCTCCAAACTCTCCCATATTTACCCCTTGCTGTCTTTCAAATTCATGACCTCTTTTTTCCAATGATTTTTGTTATATATACATATACATATACATGCATATATATTCTTTTTTAAAGATTTTATTTATTTATTTATTTAATGTAAGTACACTGTAGCTATCTTCAAACATCCCATATCTCATTATGGATGGTTATGAACCACCATGTGGTTGCTGGGATTTGAACTCAGGACCTCTGGAAGAGCAGTCAATGCTCTTAATCCCTGAGCCTTCTCTCCAGCCCAATATATATTCTTTTTTTTTTTTTTTGGTTTGGTTTTTCGAGACAGGGTTTCTCTGTATAGCCCTGGCTGTCACTGGAACTCACTTTGTAGACCATGCTGGCTTCAAACTCAGAAATCCGCCTGCCTCTGCCTCCTGAGTGCTGGGATTAAAGGCGTGTGCCACCACGCCCGGCTTCAACATATATTCTTAAATATAACCTGCTTGATCTGGATAATGTTACTTGTACTCAGTGCTGACCATTTGGTATTGGATAACCAATTGGTATGGTCTTCCTTGGGGAGAATTACTTCCACTCTGGAAACCTGTTTTTAATTCCCTTCTGTGGTTACACAGAGCATCTGCAATTGCATTAAGTGATACTGTGAGAGAACACCATTTTGCTCATCTCCTTCTCTGTTCATGTTCTAGACTCTGTTCTAAGCACTGGGGATAAATAGAACATTGCATCAATTAAATGTTTAGAAGCAAACAGACCTGCATGTGCAGTCTTAGGAAAGCCAAAGCACACAGCATAACAGCAGAGTGAAACAGTGTTTTGCAGTTTTGGGTTTTGCTCTATTTTTATGCTTTTGTTTTTAAATGGATTGCTACTTTAAGTCAATATAACTCAGGGAACATTTTTATTTTTGTTGATTTTTAGATTTCCTTTACATTTTTATGTGAATTAGTCTTCTGCCTGCATGTTTGTATGTGCCTTTCCATAGTCACCCCTGAGAATCTTTAATGCACCCTTTCTCATGGGATCTTTGTCTTTTACTTGCATTTGTCTTCACTGTACACTTGAGAAAAAGGTGGCTTTGTTTTTAAAACAATAAAATAATTAATTGTGTAAATGTGAAGGTGATAAAATTGACTTCCATCCTCCTTTGCATTTATGAAAAATCATATGATATGATGTTTCCACTGATGATTTCCATATCATACTAAGATGATTTCTACATCATAATAACTACACATTATAGCAGGACAGGTATCACTTTTAATTTTTTAAAGGGGTAACTTGTAGCAACAAGGTTAAGTGATCTTTTCAGTGTCAAATAGCTATATGATTATTAATTTTACATAAGGTTTCTAATGAAATCTAACCCTAAGCAATACTCCCAAGGAATCTGGCCGGAGACACAAGGGGAATAGGCCTGACTCCTTTAATGAATGATGAGTACACACATTCAAATAAGACCAGAGAGGGTTATATTTCAGATTCCCTTTTCCTGTTAAACAGAAGTTACCTGTCACCCCTATTGAATCAGATTTCTGCTACCTGTCAATTTGTTTTTTATCCCCACACTGAGGCATTTTTTGTTTTTGCTATTGTTCTAGATTTCTTTCTTCCAAGTCAACATTCGAGCAGAGAAAACACATGATTCTGGTACAGATGAACTTGAGGAGTTAAATATTTGTTAATTATGACTTTGGGAAGCACATTTTATAGACTGCAGTTTAAAGGTGTTTTCTGCTTCACACAACACAGCATTCGTTGTTCTCTGCCTCACAGTTTTCTTAGTCTCCAAGCGCACAATGGGTAGAGTACTCTTTGATACAACAAAATCATCCAAGAGCAGATGAAGCTATAATTACAATCAGGGTTCACACTTGCAGGAGATGAAATAAAAATTAAAAGTGCTAACTCTGTGACATTTTGATTATCTGGAAATTCTCCAAGTCTGACAGATGACTTTAGGGGCACATGGCTACATTTAAATGTAGACTTAAGAGGCTCCTTGTAAATCACATAAATTTGTTGCCAACTGGGGGGTTCCTATGTATTTTCCAATTCTCCTCTTCTTATGGAATTCTAGGTTTTTGATTGAAGATGTAGTTTTTTTTTTCTTCAAATTGTGGTTTGATTAAATGAAAAAGCAGTACTCATGAATTTTACAAATGGAAAAAAATGAGAGAAAAAAAGAGCAACAAATATGATTTCTATGGAGGAACTAGAGTAGAATAAGTTTTCATGTTAAGAAAGAAACAACTTTAAAGAGTAACTCTGTGGGAAGAGAGGCCCTTGGTTTTGTAAAGATTATATGCCCCAGTACAGGGGCATGCCAGGGCCATGAAGCAGGAGTGAGTGGGTTGGGGAGCAGGGCAAGAAGAGGGTATGGGTGACTTTCAGAGAGGAAACTAGGAAAGGGGATAGCATTCGAAATGTAAATGAAGAAAATATCTAATAAAAAATAAAAAAATAAAGGGTAACTCTGATAACAAAGTCCTTCTGCTAGGTTGGGGAAGTTTTAATTGAGACCCCATTGTGTGTAGCAATAAAACAGGTATTCATGTATGATATTAACTTGCTTCAAATCTTCCAACTCTTGTAGGAGGGTCTCTTTACATTTCAGACAGAAATAGTAAAGTTATCTATATCAATAACTCTAAGAACTACCAAAAGTGTCCAAAATATCTAGAAAGTACTTTTGGCTGACCCAAAAGCCAATGTATGGCATCCCGTTTGTACAAAAAGGGAAAAGGCCCATTGCATGACCAAAGAGTCACAATCGCAAAAACTCTAAATGCAATCTCTCCCCTATTTGTTTATAGGAAGAATTTATATATAGGAAGAAAAGAGATGCTATTTCTTGATCAGATCTGGACTATTATGTTTGCTTTATACAAGTTGTTTATGTTCATTGTTTTTGTTTTGTTTTTTTGAGACAGGGTTTCTCTGTATAGCCCTGGCTGTCCTAGAACTCACTCTGTAGACCAGGCTGGCCTCAAACTCAGAAATCTGCCTGCCTCTGCCTCCCAAGTGCTGGGTTTAAAGGCATGTGCCACCACTGCCCGGCTCATTGTATTCTTTAGAAGCCGCTGTATACACTGCCTTGATAGTGCTGAGCTTGTGACATGAAAAGGTCATCAAGACGATGAACTTGCTTTTGCACATATCTAACGTGCTCAAGATACATGTTTCTTATCACTCTTGAGTATTGTCTTAGTTTAGGCTTCTATGACCTAACAATTCTTATAAAGGAAACACTTAATTAGAAAAGGTTTAGTCCATTATCTTCATTGCAGGACACAAGGTTGTTGGAAAGGAGCTGGGAGGTCTACATCTTGATCTGCAGGCCATATGTAAAAGTAAATTTATTTCCTCAAATATAATTTTTGTCTCAAAGGCTTACAACTGAATAAGCTCACCATTTCTCGTTCCTTTTGAACTCTGAGTGGCTGATTCAACTCAGCCATTCTGGCTTACACTCCTCTCTAAGCTGACTGATTCCATCTGGCTTCTCACTGAATTACTCTGCCTGGACTCAAACTAACTCTGACGATCTGTTCTAATCTTCAAGTCCTTCTCATCCTCTCACTCATTCTATCTTCACCTGAATCCTCTCTATGTAAACTGTCTCATTAAAACTGCCTCCTCTACCTCTATTCCCCTATCCTGTTCTCTCAAGTTGCCTCCCTTTCCTCTTCCCATGCGAGTTGCTTGTATCCTATCTCTGACTCATTCTGTCAAATCTCTCTCTTTCTCACTTTGTCTCCCTCAATTAGAAGTCACTTTCAAACATAGATGCTTCCTTCTACAAACTAACCTTATTTACATTGCATTGGGATTAAGGGTGTTTAGTAAGGGTCATGTCTTTATACCAACCGTATCATGCTGTATGTAATCCAGCTGGATCACATAGACCTAGAAGGTCATTGGATGTGATCAGAGCACCCATGACAGAATTTATTGATTTATTTAAAATAAGATGTGGAAAATAATATCTGGTCAATCAAATCCATAGGTCAGGAGATGGAGAGAATGTAAATCTGTTATAAAATTTGGTATTGCTGTTATCTGTGGAGAAATATTCACTGCTATGCTTACTCCATGTGGACCCTACTATGCCAGCACATTCCCCATGTCTCCCTATTATTCCATTTAATAATGGAATTATATTATTCCATTCCCTTTTATTCCATGAAAGAAGGAACTTTGGACTTCATGAGTGTCACTGTGTCTCAAAATAGTGTTTCTCTCTCTCTCTTAAATATGCCCGCTTCTTCAAAGTCTTTTATTCAATCTATGTTTCATAGAAGTTATCCACAATTTATTAAGTGAGATAGGATTCTCCTTTCTCTGTGTAAGTAACCTGAAGGAAAATGAAAACTGTGCATTTGTAAATGTCTGAAAATAATACCTGGAAAAGAGTAAAAGGATGAATACCAGATATTCAGAACAAATCAAATTCTATCTAAAGAGGTACAACACACTTTGTAGCCACTTTCCAGAGTTACTTACTTTCTTTTAGGATACAAACACACAGGATTACAGGACAAGAAAATTTTAAAATGGAAGCAAAAATAAATACCAATATGTACAGCAGAAACTAGTGCAAATGGTAAACCCCATTAAACAGCTCTCCTCAAGGTGTCGTCTGGTTGAACCTTTTCTGAGACCTGGTTATACAAAGTTATACAGAAAATCCTGAAGTAATCTATACAGCTATTGACTTTTCTGGCCCCTGCAGGAGCATCACTTGTGTTCCAGGATATGGCCTTGCCTTGATGGGGGCAACAAAATTCTTCTGGCCTGTAAGGCTTTGCTCTTCCAGGAATCCCAGGTGACAGTAGACTTAGGACAAGGGCTTTCCGGTGTGCCTTTATCTAAAGTAAAGGAGACAGGCAGATACAAGATGAAGGCAGGCATGTCATGCTCTCATCTCCTGCTCGTTACCATGTGGGGTCAAGTGAGGAGCTGGTGCTTTTAAAAGGAAGCTTGTAAGCAGCTGTTTCCTCTCCCCCTGTACTTCATCCTTCAATCTTGAGGAAATTAGGGTGTCAGTCAATCTGACTCTGTCGGTTTTCTGATCCAGTGATAAATTAGTTCACAAGAAAAGGACAGGCTATGGTCGTAGAAGCTTATAAGAGAAAAGACTCAGATACCTTCCTGTGAAAGTAGAAGCCACCACTATAAAGCAGAATATAAGAAGAATTCAATACCAGAAACCTAATGACAAATCCACTGGGTGCTCTCTTTCCTGTCAAATAGATACACAGTATCTATGAATGAGAAAATTTTTATTGGATATTTTCTTTATTTACATTCCAAGTATTATCCCCCCATTCCTGGATTACCATCTGAAAACACCCTCCCCCATCTTCTCCCCCTGCTCATCAACCCACCAACTCCAGCTTTCTGGCCCTGGCATTCCAGTGCCTCACAAATACAGAGGTGGATGCTCACAACCATCCATTGGACTGAGCATAGGATCCCCAATGAAGGAGCTATAGAAAGGACCCAAGGACCGGAATGGGGTTTGTACCCCCATAGGAGGAACAACAATATGAAGTAGCCAGTACCCCCAGAGCTCCCAGGGACTAAATCTCCAACCAAAGTATATCTAGGGATTTTAAGCATGATCCATCATCACATGTGACTTCATTTCAACACTGATCACCTGCACTCTTGGATATGAATCATTTTGTCTGAAATGAAGCATCCTTTTGTTTGTCCTCAGTTGCCGCCCATCACTAGAGCAGAATCTTTCTCACTTTGTCTGATCTAATGCTACCTGGTAAGAAGAATGACACATGCAACAAGTCAGTACCTATTAACACCACCCTTCCATTTTTGTCAAATTTAATCAGCTAAGACTTTGTGGGAGCATCCCTATGTTGAACTTACCTGGATTCTTTCTTTCTTTCTTTCTTTCTTTCTTTCTTTCTTTCTTTCTTTCTTTCTTTCTTTCTTTCTTTCTTTCTTTCTTTCTTTCTTTCTTTCTTTCTGGTTTTTTGAAACCTGATCTCACTATGTAACCCTGGCAGCCTTGAATGGACCCTTGAACTCACCATGTAGATTAAGCTGGTTTGGAACTCCTAGAGTTTTCTACCAGCCTACATGCCTCTGCTCCCTGAGTACCAGAATTAAAGTCCATATACCACATGCGGCCTGTGCTTCATTAGTTGTTAATTCTATATTGTAAAGGTAAAAATCTTCATCTCAAAAGTGACTGAGAGCTTAAGAAGTAATATTTCTATAGAGTGATAAGAAAGAATAGTTACAAAGTTTCATATGAAAAATGCTACCAATAAGAGCAAATATTTTAATAACTGTATTAAAAAATGCATGAGATTCATATTTCATAAGTTTGATTGCAAAAGTTTTATGAAACTATCAAGATTTCAGATTATTAAAGATTTTGAACAGTCATGCTTATAGATTTACAGTAAGAATTGCTATCAAGAGAATTGCAAATGATGAAGTAATTTCATTGTATATTGTATTTTAGGGCAAAAATTACAACAAAAACGTGGTGTCCTAGAACAAACTAGTCACATTAACTTTCTTCTCATAAATATATCTAAATTTGTTTTAATTTAGAGAATAATAGCATCTGTCAGGACTAGGTTATTTTTATATAAAAATCACCTTCCTAATTTGGTCAAATAGGATATACTAGTTTACAGAAATACTCCAAGATGACCAATAAAATAGCCTTAATTATGGCCTGTAGCCATGTCTAATTATCTTTACATAAAGATTATTATTACAATACAATGAGGAGCCCATGAACACAGGTCTTGAAATGTTAGCACCACCCACACTTTTAATATGGAGGATAGCATCTTGGTAAAGTGTTCTGAGTTGTCTATTCTAGAAGGCTTATTCTCTTTAGGGACATAGATACATTTAATACACAAGGAACCAGAAACAATTAGTACCATATTTACATAAACAACCTTTATATGTTAGCTTCTATTTCTGTAGCAAAATTTAAATTCCTTGGATCTGTAAGATAATAGATGTATAACATTAAAAAAATCAAAACTTCAAATATCATTAATATTTAGGGAACACCATAGTAACCACAGTAAACTTATTCTTCATGAAAAACAATTACACATAATTTTTGTCCCCCAATCAACTTCCCATCTCTCCCCCACCTCTGTGTGTTTGTGTGTGTGTGTGTGTGGGGGGGTAGATCAAAGGAGAGCTTTCAGGAATAATCTGTTCTCTATCATTGGAATCTTATGGATATAAAAGAGGATATTCGACTCAAAAGCATCTCCAAACTCATATGGAAAGGGAAACGTGGAGATCATTGTGCCTTAACTGGGAAAACATCCCACGGGTCAGACTTCAGGACAAAAAGTCCAAAGTATGTTTTGTTCAGTCACTGGATGTTGAGAGAAGGCAATTGAGACCAAAGTAGAAATGTTAAAACAAAACAAAACAAAACAAAACAAAACAAAACAAGACAAAACAAAACAAAACAACAGTTCTGTGTTCACTGCTCATACTAGTCTTTCAGAGGATCTGAGTTTATTCCCACATATTGGGCAGCTTACAACCAAATGGAGGTATGTTGCCTTCTGGCCCTCTGCTGTGCCTTCCAGTGTGCACCAATGCACAAACACACAAAACACACTCACACACACACACACACACACACACACACACACACGCACGCACGCACGCACGCACGCACGCACGCACGCACGCACTGTTACATGCATACACATAACTTAAACTAAAACCAAGCAAGCAAACAAACAAAAAACCTGTAGAAACAAGCTTCTGGGATTAAGTGATTCCAACAACTGTCTTGGCATTTTTCAAGGTCAAATTTTTAAGAGACTGCTGGTTTTGTTTTGTTTTGTTTTAAGTTGTAATCGAAGTTGTTTTGGGGTAGCAAAACCACAGACTACAACGGCCTCAACAACTGTCTTGGCATTTTTCAAGGTCAAATTTTTAAGAGACTGCTGGTTTTGTTTTGTTTTGTTTTAAGTTGTAATCGAAGTTGTTTTGGGGTAGCAAAACCACAGACTACAACGGCCTCAACAGCCTAGACTCCATTACTTGTCCCCACTGAACAAATTAAAGAAGACAAAACTATTAGTGGAACGCAGAAAAACAGTTTATACAATGTGGCCACATTGGGGAGAGTAAGGATTCAAGGTAGTCAGAGATGTTCAGCTCGTCTTAGGAATGCTGATGTGAGCTTAAACAAGTAACCACTTATGGCAAAAGGCCAGAAGTAGTCAAGGTATGGTGGCCTGGCTGTTCAACATTTTAGCCCTGATTCTACTAACTGAGACAAAGAAGTTCTTAAGGGATGTCTACCTTTAAGGTATCAGTCTGGTTCTTACAGGATGGTCCTTTCTGCTCTATGGTACAGCCATGTCTTCAAAGACAGTTTCCTCATGTAAAGGGCAGGAGATTGTCTATTCTGGGAAGCCCAGAGGATTGTAAGTTGAAAAAGAAGACTTATCTCTGTCCCTTACACCAAGGTAATGGGGATAAATGATCACAAATGAAGGCAAAGATGTCAGGTTTTATTCTGATTTTAGTTACCTCGTGAGTTCAAGTTAGGAATTGATACCATCGAGCACAAACATCGTTTCTAAGAGTTCTTCTTCTCTGAGACTTCTTGCTGTGGATTTAGAGAAAGGCATTTGAGAAAAAGAAAAAGAAAAAAGAAAAGAAAAGAAAATCAACTTGTCCTTTTATAAGGATGGTACTTGCAGGATAAGAAATCTACTTACATAAAAAAGCATTGATCCCGTTGTGAGCGCACAGTCCCCACAGTCCAATACCCTCTGCTTGATCCCTACCTCCAACTGCTGCACTGGGGACTACATTCAAAGAAATGCTTTGGGAGGAAAAAATATACCAACTACCATGCTTGTACATACTATATCTATTGAATATATAACAGAAAGAACATTAAGAGACACTAGCAGCATACATATATATTTTAAGAGACACACAGAAAGTCATTCAATGGCACACTATACCATCCTTTAAATAATTTATGAATAATTTTTATTAGAGAATCAAAAATTTTGTATAAAAAAATTCTGAAACTGAATGGATACATATGTGTGTGTGTGTGTGTGTGTGTGTGTGTGTGTACTACTATACTTCTATCTTGATGTTTTATAATCTGGTCAAAATTAAAACAATAAAATTAGCCTAATGTTAGCCAATAGGAAGATTTAAAGGTGCTATTTTGTATGCTGGTGAGTTTTTTTGTTCCTGTGACACAGCTTGGTTCACCTGAGAAGAAGAAACCTAAACTGAAACAATTCCTCCAACGGATTATCCTTTGAGCATATCTGTAGGGCATTTTCTTGATTAATAATTGGCACAGTTAGGGCCAGTCTACTGTATACAGTGACTGGACAGGTAGCCCTCAGGAAGCCAGTAAGCAACAGACATCCATAGTTTCATGCCCGTAGTTTCATAACACATCAGTTCCTGCCCAGGTGCCTGCCTCTAGATTCCTTCTGGAGTCCTTGCCTTTGCTTGCCTGTGTCTAACCTTTCTATGATGAGGCAAACCCCTCCTTCCTCAAGTTGGGCTCAGTTGTGGTGTTCATCTCAGCAATCAAAAGCAAACTAGAACACTTTCTAAGTCACTTATTCTATATAAAACAGAAGGTGAAATGCATTTGTTAAGGAGATCAACACCAATTTGAGAATTTATTTATTACGATGAAGTCAGCTGACTGACCACTCTTGCTGTCACTGGCTGAGGTAGCCTGTACTGCCCACCTTCATTTGGTCAGTGTGCCTTCAGATATTTTATGGAGTTGTTCCTTTTGACATTCCAATTCTTGTTATTTTACATTTTAATCAATCTACGCTGTGTAAAACTGCAATTACAATTAATCAATACTTCTATCGACAGAGACAGTACAATAATGTGAAACTGCTGATCAGTAATAAACAGGTTTGGGCTGTATTTTATAAACAAAGGAGGCCTGGTCTTATTGACTAACTTACAAATGATTTACAAACCATTTTCAAGCTTTATGTGGGCCAGGAAGTTTCAAACCCAAAGTTGAGTAGGTGCTTTCCTAGAGAGAGCATTCCTGTGGGAGTGAGATTCAGGGAATGACTTCAGAGAATAAGGTTACTCCAACAGTTAACTAACTCTACTGCTATCTGAAAAACCTTCTCAAAATCTTATCACACATTAGGTTTGCAACAATTATTCATCATGTATTCCTAAAGAGTTATTATTATTTTTTTAATTACCTGGTTAACTTTTACTTTCCTCCCAACTAATTTATTCTTAAGGTTAGTACTTTTCAGTCACACAAATGTCCTTCCTTTGTGTATCTTTGCTCCCTTTATCAACTTCACATGTTCATGGTCTATTTATGGGATGCATTTACTCTGTGCACTGCACAATTAGTATTTTATAATGTGTCTGTTTATTCTCCACACTGCCTGTGAGTATTTTAACACCTAGAGGAAGACTAAAAAAAGTACTGATGTCAGAAAATAGGTTTGAAACTCGCTCATACCCATAGTCTCATAACACAGCAGAGCACCTGGTAATGATTCATAAATATTTACTTCATGTTCTGTAATCTCAGGCTTACATGAGTCAAGTGGTAGAAAAACAAGCATAGCTTGAGACAGCTATGAGATGCTACGGGGTAACTAACCTTCAAAGCTGCAAAGATTCTTCACGTGACTGGAATCTTGATTTCTTGGAAAAGGCAGGTAGCATGAAGGAATTTCAGACAGTGCTCAACTTGATCTTTTCACTACTGGAGAACAACATAACAAAACCATCACTAATTCTACTTTCTCTAGAGGAGTCACTGCCACAATTCTATTAGGATTTAATTTAATTTAATTTAATTTTCATTAATTAATTTATTTAATTTAAATTCTAATCACAGCTCCCCTCCCTCCTCTACCCCTAGACCCACCCTCACAAGTCCCCGCATTATCACCTACCCTTCTCCTTAAAGAAGGGGAAGCCCCTCTTGGCTACCAGCATGCTATGGGACATCAAGTCCCAGCAGGATTTAGAGCATCATCCTCTATTGTGTAAATGGACCACAGTTTCTGTATCCACTCCTCTGCTGAGGGACATGTGGGTTCTTTCCAGCTTCTGGCTATTATAAATAAGGGTGCTATGAACATAGTGGAGCATGTGTCCTTAATACATGTTGTAATATCTTCTGGGTAGATGCCCAGGAGAGGTATTGCTGGATATTCCGTTAGTACTATGTCCAGTTTTCTGAGGCACCACCAGATTGATTTCCAGAGTGGTTGTACCAGCTTGTAATCCTACCAGCAATGGAAGAGTGTTCCTCTTTCTCCACATCCTCACCAGCATCTGCTGTCACCTGAATTTTTGAACTTAGTCATTCTGACTGGTGTGAGGTGGAATCTCAGGGTTATTTTGATTTGCATTTCCCTGATGATTAAGAATGTTGAACATTTTTTCAGGTGTTTCTCAGCCATTCTGTATTCCTCAGTTGAGAATTCTTTGTTTAGCTCTGTTCCCCAATTTTTAATGAGGTTATTTGATTTTCTGGAGTTCAACTTCTTGAGTTCTTTGTATATATTTGATATTAGTCCCCTATCTGATTTAGGATTGGGAAAGATCCTTTCCCAATCTGTTGGTGCTACTCAGCTATTAAAAACAATGAATTTAGGAAATTCTTAGGCAAATGGATGGATCTGGAGGATATCATCCTGAGTGAGGTAACCCAATCACAAAAGAACACACATGATATTAACTCACTGATAAATGGATATTAGCCCAGTAACTTAGAATACCCAAGATACAGTTTTCAAAACACATGAAACTCAAGAAGAAGGAAGACCAAAGTGCAGATACTTCGTTCCTTCTTAGAATGGGGAAAAAAAAATACCCATGGAAGGAGTTACAGAGACAAATTTCAGAGCTGAGAAGGAATGAAGAACTATCCAGAAACTGCCCCAACCAGGGATCCAACCACCAAACCCAGACACTATTGCATATCCCAGCAACGTTTTGCTGACAGGACCCTGATATAGCTGTCTCTTATGAGGCTATGCCAATGCCTGGCAAATACAGAAGTGAATGCTTACAGTCATCTATTGGATGGAACACAGGTTCCTCAATGAAGGAGCTAGATAAAGGACCCAAGGAGCTAAAGGTGTCTGCAACACTATAGTAGGAACAAAAAAATGAACTAATCAGTACCCGCAGAGCTTGTGTCTCTAGCTGCATATGTAGCAGAAGATGGCCTAGTTGGCCATCAATGGGAGGANAGGCCCTTGGTCTTGCGAAGATTATATGCCCCAGTACAGGGGAATTCCAGGGCCAGGAAGTGGGAGTGGGTGGGTTAGGAAGAGCAGGGTGGGGGTAGGGTATAGGGATATTCGGGATAGCATTTGAAATGTAAATGAAGAAAATATCTTTAAAAACAACAACAACAACAACAAAATAAAACAAAGAGCATCACCCTCTCCCTCTGAGGCCTGGCCTGGCAGTCCAGATAGGGGAAGGGGATCCAATGGCAGACAACAGAGTCAGAGGCAGCCCAGCTCCAATTGTTAGGAGGACCACATGAAGACACAGCTGTACATCTGCTAAAAACATGTAGAGGACTCAGGTCCAGCCCCTACATACCCTCTGGTTGGTGGTTCAACTGGATACATGTTTAATGCTATCAATGATTTCAACTATTCCCACCTCAGTGACAAATGACTAAATTCATATTCTGGAGTTACCTCATCAGTTACAAAACCTACTGCTCTGGCGTACTTTCTGTTCCTGTAATGAAACAATAAAAAGAGGCAGCTTGGGAGAAGAAATGGTTTCTTTGGCCATATCTTCCAGGTAACAGTCCATCACTGAAGGATTTTTGATCAGGTAATCAAGGCAGGAAACTGAAGTCAGAAGCTAAAGCAAAGACCACGAATGGATTCTACTTAACTTTGCTTCCCCTGGATTGCTTAGCTACTTTTCTTACATATCCCAGACCGATCGACCTAAGAGTGGCAACAGTGATAGGCCGAGCCATTGAATACCAACTGAAAATTAGTGAAATACCCTACAGACATGTAAACTTTCCTTCTAATGGTATCAATTCTTCAAAGGACAGTCCTACTTCACAGGATTTGCTCCAAGTTGCCAGTTGAAGAATAATGTGACAATTACTTTTATTGAAAATTAACCTATTATTTTTGTCAATATTAGCTCTTTTACATTACAGAATTATATATGATAGTTCTTTGATTAAATATGCCAGTTTTTAGACAAAATCAAATAATTGCTTGTGCTTCCAATTTTTAAAAAAATAATTAAAACAAATTAGATGAAAATGTTGCATAGAGTTCTTTATAAAGGATCTCTCTTTACCAGAATGCATTCTACTTTTTAAAACTGATACTGAATTAGTTTGAATGGGCTATATAAGTCTAAGCAAATATAAATGCTTTCTAATGTGAATATAGATTCAATCCGTGCCTCTAAGTTACCTAGGAAACTCAAAATAACAGAGATGGTCTTGCTCTGTTTTCAATTACACAGTCTTTAGGCTTTGAATACTCTGTTCTAGTCATAATTGATTAAGAAAAGTGTTACAAAATAGCAGAATAAATTAAAGGTGCCTTTGTGTGTTTATGGACATGAGAGAGAATGAGAAGAGGGAACCATGGCTGGAGTCTCCAGCCTCCCAATGTTTTTTCACAAATAATCATACTGTAACAAAACAATAAAAACAAGTAATTCATTTCATATCTTTATCCAGTGAGAATGACCATTAAAGGGACAAAAAAAATTGAAATGGTTGACAAAAGAATGGAGAAGATGAAAGCTGTGTCCACTTTGGTGTGGAAATGGGTGTTACTGAGTTAAACCATATAGAGGAATACAGTTCAACCATATGACTCAACAGTTTTATCATGGGTACTTCCCTAAGGAAGTAGCATAATCATTTCCAGGAAGTTATCTGCCTTCCGTGTGAATTGTAGCACTGTTCACAGTCACTAACAAGTTTTCCATCCGTGGATGAATGGGTGTTGAATGTGGTAAATATTCACTATGGAATTCTTTGCACTTACTCAAAGGAAGAAACTATGATTTTTCAATGACATGTATGGAATCATATGACATTCACTTAAGTGAAATAATGCAGGCATGGAAAGACAAAGGGCCCATGACTTCACTTATATGTGGGATATGCGTTTGCTCTAGCACTAGTGAGCAGAAAAGTTGTTACCAGAGACAGAAGAGGTCAGTTTATGGGCATAAAACTACCATCCATCAAGAGGAAGGTTTGCAGCCCCGTTGGAGGAACAACAATAGGAACCAACCAGTAGCCCCAGAGCTCACAGGGACTAAATCACCAACTAAAGGGCACACATGGAGGGACCCATGTCTCCAGCTGCATATGTAGCAGAGAATGGCCTTGAGAGGAGAGGCCCTTGGTCTTGTGAAGGTTCAATGCCCCAGTGTAGGGAAATCCCAGAACAGGGAAACAAGAGTGGGTAGGTTAGTGAGCAGGGGGACGGGGGATGGGATGGGAGGGTTCTCAGAGGGGAAATGAAGAAAGATGATAACATTTTGAAATGTAAATAAAGAAAATATCTTCTAAAAATTTTGAAAAGCGATAGGAAGGATTCATTTTTTCTGTTTCACAATGGAGTGAAACTTATTAATGATAATTACTTATTTTTCAGGTATCTAAGGGACAGAATTTTAAATGATCTCAGCACAAATGTATGCTCAGTGGTTTTTGTCATATATTTGTTAAGTATTTGGGTTTGAGCACTACACTGTACACATGTATCAAAACACCAGGCTGTACCACACAAATGCCAGGTAAAAATACAAATACAGATATAATAAATGAGTAAAAATTAATGTGAAAATGTTTAAAATAAAAAAATTGAAGACTAAGGCATTAGTAAGCAGGTTAATGTGTTAGAGCTACTTAGAAAAAAGAATTATTTGAAGTATTTCACACATTTCCTTTTTGTTGGGTAATTATTTGTCTAGAAATGTTATTCAATATCAATAAAAACATATTGAAATTTTTTCCTATATCCTAAGAGCATATTTGAATGAATTAGGCCTATATTTCTCTTAATAAATGATACCTTTACTGTGAAATATGCTACATGGTAACTGACTCTATTTATTTTAAATGCAATTCTGTGATGCAATATTGCTTTGATTTATTAGGTAGTTTTCTGATTTAGTAGAAGGCAGTTTTGAATCAGATGGGAGGGTTGATTTCCTAGAGATAGCATTTCATTTGATGAATGATGCATCTTATTCAGTATTCAATAAGTAATGATTCAATAGTCGATGTGTGATTTCATAAGTCAACTACTAGATTTGATTTTGATCTATTTCTCCGTAAGAGATACATTTATTTTAATAGTTGATGTATCTATTTTAATGTATAGTGTGTCACATTTGTGATTCCATGTTCTTATTTCTGCATTTGTGATTTATGAATTTTACTATTAATATATATGTTTCAATTAAGTGTTATGTGGAACATTCATTACAATCCACCATAGAGCTGAAGCATTGCAAAGTGTATCTAAAAGTTTTTACACATAGTGCTTGCCATTAGCAAGGTGATAAAATAAATCTCAGCTCGTGGAAATATAAATGTATCTTTGATAGAAACAAGAGGCATGTGTGTATACCTCTTTGAAATTGGAGTTAAGGTACATTGCATATTTATATTAGTATGTGATTTCCCCTTTCCCTGTTCTCACTAGGTGTTTCTTCTCATGTTTTAGTTTTGTTTCCAACTTAAATAAAGGAGCTTGTTGATGCCAATTTTTAAATGTAGATTAGCCCAAGGACTGTTTTCATTAGGGTTTACTCAAAGCTTTTATTTTATCTTCATGACTTACTTCCCAGAGCTTTGTGGATTGCTACATGAATCTCCATGAATTCAAGACAACAATTCTACTTGATATGTTTTGGAACCGTAACGGTTATAACTCACTAGATCTGATCAGAAAGCTATGCATGGTTGTAACATAAGCTAAGACAAAAAAAGGGACGAAGGCTCAAGAGAAATAAAATGCCCAACAACCGATGTCTTCGATTTTCACATCGGAAAACCAACAGACGAAAGGAAAACCATGAGATGTCTTCTATATCATATGCTTTCTCTGCTCTCCCTTGATCTCTGCTCTTTTGAGTTGTGGTGTTTGCTGTTTTTCTAGCTCTGTGTCATGTGTGTTTGTGACATCTGTGCACATATGTGTGCAAGGGAGGACCATGTATGCAGGTAGCCGCCAGGCTAGGGTGTCAGATGTTCTCCCATGCTCTGTCACTCTCTGTCTCATTCACTGAGGGAGAGTCTCCACAAGACCCAGAACTAGGTTGGCAGTCAGTAAAACTCAGCAGTCCTTCTCTGCCCTTCAGTCCTTCTCAAGAACTTGGGTTATAGACTTATGTATGTATGATGCTAGACTTGTCTCATTCTTTTCTTTATTTTGTTTGATTTTGAAAGCCCAGTGCTGGAAATATGAACTCAAATCTCCATGTTTGCATAGCAAGCTCTCCTACATATTGAGCAATCTCTCCAGTTCTCATGCATTTCCTAATAAAAGATTGAAATTGTATGTCACATGAAAAATGAACTGTAGTACATTTTCTGTGGTCACCAATCTTGTTCACGTCTGGGTTCTGGTTTCATAATTTTGTCCTCTTCAAGAGCCATTTAATGTTTTCCTGTCACTTTTCATTTGGAGCCTAGAAAAATTCCAGTGGCTTTAGGATGGATGACAGATACCTAGAATCCTGTTTGCAACATCATAAAGACTATAGGCATGTGTTAAGTGAAGACTATCCAAATATAACCAGGGTTTACAGAAAGCCAGAATATAGATCTCAGCTTACAATGTCAGTCAGTTACTAGGAATTGACACAGCTGGTTGGTAAACTTAACCCAACAAGTATGACAGGTTCTGGAGAAGACAAAGGACTGAAAAGACAAACAAACAAACAAAAACAAAAAAAAATAACAAAAACTTCTGCTAATTCCTTCCACAGATAAGCAAAACAAAACAAAAAACACCTAGCAGTTTAAACAATAAATGAGCCCTGTATTATAAGCTGGATATTTACAAAAATTTTTATACATTTCTAAAATTAAAAATAATATAAGTACATTATCTAATACAAGGCTCCATTTCAAAGGGTTTAATAATATCAAAATAGACAATAATATCAAAGGACATTTTAACTTACATGTAATGTTCTAATCTTGTTTCATAACCTAATGCTCCAATTTTTAAAAGCATTTATTGCATTAGCGTAGGACATTAAATTTAAAATTGAATATCACATAAGATGATTTAGTTACAAAATATTTCTTTAAATTTGCTTTGCTAGTCATTATTTTTTGATTTCAAGATTTGCAGTTAACCTAGACTAAGAAAAAAAAAAATAGCACAATCATAGTATGGTGGAATTTATACTTTCTGCATTCCAGTAGTTGATGTGGAATGTCTGTGGGTTTGAGACCACCAGTTTCATATAGAAAGAAGCAAATGGATCTCTTGATAACAATTCACATTTTAATTTTAAAATTGCCTTAGTGCAGGATTTTTTTTTTTTTTTTGAGTTTATCCTTGCCAATTGGCATCACAAGTGGAAGTCTATCTGATCACATTAAGAGATTTAGGTTTCTTCTATCCCTTACCTCTCCTTATCTCCCATCCCCAGATAACAAATATCACAGTTTTAGTATTCCTCTGGGGAACACATTCATTCCTGGGAATATGATCCCCAGAGCTCAGTGTTTGGTGGTGGTACTGGTGGTAACGAGAGCTATCTACTTTCTTCTTTCCGTGATTAGAGATGCATGAACATTCATACAGCCCACAGTTAAGTATACAGCATCCCTAAGATGTTTCTATTGCACTGAAACAGCTGCTAACTGGGATCAAAGCTCCTTGGAGGGCTAACTAGAAAGAAAGGATTGAGAAATAACACCCTGTGGGGATGACAAAAATGTTGCTTTAAACACTCAGTAGTTGAGTTTCTCTACTAAATTGTGGCACACTGCCCAGATAAGACATAGGAGCACCAAGGGGATTTCCAATGACAATGTAGGTATAGAAACAGAGCAGCTTTGTGTTTGCTTACAATATTCGAGTCCTGTAGGGAGGTAAGTTGAAATTTAATGTAAATTCTGAAGGGAAATGCTATAGTGTGTTTTCTTCCAGAATCTCAAGCAATCTAAGTTTAAAGCACAGGATATGAGCTGTGAAAAGTTCAGGGATGAGAAAGGGGGCATTGCCCACAAGTTTGGGGTTTCTGCCCTACTGCCTCCTGAAATGTAATTAGCATAGCAACTAGAGAAATCAACTACTTCTTCTAAAACCCAACCACATTTTCTCAAAAATTATAATCTCCTCCTTCCAAAATAACATAACATGTTCCATTCCTAAGGGATTAAGCACATTATCTTCTTAGAAGGATTAAAATAGAATGTATCTGTCTTCACTAGGTCGAATAGTAGCGTTAGCCAGGCAACCAGATAGGCACTTTGAGCACTCTCTCATACCTGCTTTTACCTCATGAGGTAGGGACCCCTAATCAACGGAGGAAAGCACAGAAGTCCCAGGAGTAAAGAAAGGGTTGTGTCATTATTCCTCAGAGATAATGCAGAGAGTATTACTAGGATAAGAGGAAGATAATAATAAACAGTCTTAAGAATCCAAGTCAACCTATGTTTTCTTATTTCTGCTTTGATATTTTTTCATTCTGTTTGAAAATACAATTATGTATTATATTACGTTAGTTATGTTCACATGTGGGATAATAACTTTTATCTTCAATCATTCAGTAAGGAAGTAGAAAAAAATATTTGAGATTTTTTTTCTGTTTTTTTCGAGACAGGGTTTCTCTGTGTAGCCCTAGTTGTCCTGAAACTCACTCTGTAGACCAGGTTGGCCTAGAACTCAGAAATCTGCCTGCTTCTGCCTCCCAAATGCTGGGATTAAAAGCTTGCGCCACCACCAACCGGCAAGAGACCATTTGAACTTGAGTTTTACCAGCTCCTAGTAACAACCACTGTCTTGGGAACTATTATATCATCTTTTCCCATTGCGTTTCTAGAGTGCCACCCTTCTTTTTTAAATTTTTTTATTAGATATTTTCTTTATTTACATTTTAAATGTTTCCCCTCCAAAAACTGCCTATCCCCTCTCTGCTTCCCCTTCTCACCAACCCACCCACTCCTGCTTCCTGACCCAGGCATTCCCCTATACTGGGGCATAGAAACTTCACAGGACCAAGGGCCTCTCCTCCCATTGATGACTGACTAGGCCATCCTCTGTTACATATGCAGCTAGAACCATGAGTCCCACCATGTGTTTTCTTTGATTGGCAGTTTAGTCCCAGGGAGCTCAGGGGTACTGGTTAGTTCATACTGTTGTTCTTCCTATGGGGCTGCAAACCCCTTCAGCTCCTTGGGTCCTTTCTCTAGGTCCTTCATTGGGGACCCTGTTCTCAGTACAATGGATGACTGTGAGCATCCACTTCTGTATTTGTGAGGCACTGGCAGAGCCTCTTAGGAGACAGGGATATCAGGATCCTGTCAGCAAGCTGTTGTTGGCATCTGCAACAGTGTCTGGGTTTGGTGGTTGATTATGGGATAGATCCCCAGGCAGGGCAGTCTCTGGACTGTCATTCCTTCAGTCTTTGCTCCAAACTTTGTCTCTGTAACTCCTTCCATGGTTATTTTGTTTCCCCTTCTAAGGCTCAAAGTATCCACACTTTGGGTCTTCCTTCTTGAGTTTCATTTGTTTTGCAAATTGTATCTTGAGTGCTCTGAGCTTCTGGCCTAATACCCACTTATCAGTGAGTATATATCATTTGTGATAGGGTTACCTTGCTTAGGGTGATATCCTCCAGATCCATCCATTTGTCTAAGAATTTCATGAATTCATTGTTTTTAATAGCTGCATAGTACTCCATTATGTAAATGTATCACTATTTCTGTATCCATTCCTCTGTTCAGGGAGATCTGGGTTCTTTCTAGCTTCTTGCTACTATAAGGCTGCTATGAATATAGTGGAACATGTATCCTTATTACAAGTTGGAGCATCTTCTGGTATATGCCCAAGAGTGGTATTGCTGGGGCTTCAGATAGAACTATGTCCAATTTTCTGAGGAACCGCCAAACTGATTTCCAGAGTGGTTGTACCAGCTTGCAATCCCACCAGCAATGGAGGAGTGTTCCTCTTCCTCCACATCCTCACTGGTATCTGCTGTCACTTGAGGTTTTGATTTTAGCCATTCTGATTGGTGTGAGGTGGAATCTCAGGGTTGTTTTGATTGACATTTCCCTGATGATTAAGGATGTTGAGCATTTTTTTTTTAGGTGCTTCTCAGCCACTTGGTATTCCTCAATTAAGAATTCTTTGTTTAGCTCTGTACCACATTTTTAATAGGGTTATTTGCGTTCTGGAGTCTAACTTCTTAAGTGTTTTGTATATATTGGATATTAGCCCTCTATCAGATTTAGGATTGGTAAAGATCTTTTCCCAATCTGTTGGTTGCCTTTTTGTCTTATTGACAGTGTTCTTTGCCTTAAAATAGCTTTGCAATTTTACGAGGTCCCATTTGTTGATTCTTGATCTTACAGCACAAGTGATTGGTGTTCTGTTTAAGAATGTTTCCTCTGTGCCCATGTCTTCGAGGCTCTTCCCAACTTTCTCCTCTATAAGTTTCAGTGTCTCTGAGTTTGTGTGGAGTTCCTTGATCCACTTAGATCTGAGATTTGTACAAGGAGATAAGAATATGTCAATTTGCATTCTTTTATATGCTAACTGCCCATTGTGCTAGCATCCTTTGTTGAAAATGCTGTCTTTTTTTCCACTGGATGGTTTTAGCTCCTTTGTCAAAGATCAAGTGACCATAGGTATGTGGGTTCATTTCTCGGTCTTCAGTTCTATTCCATTGATCTACCTGTCTGTCGCTATACCAGTACCATGCAGTTTTTAATCACAATTGCTTTGTAGTACAGCTTGAGGTCAAGGATGGTCATTCCATCAGAGGTTCTTTTATTGTTGAGAATAGTTTTTGCTATCCTAGGTTTTTTGTTATACCAGATGAATTTGCAAATTGCCCTTTCTAACTCTGTGAAGTTGGAATTTTGATGGGAATTGCATAGAATCTGTAGCTTGCTTTCAGCAAGATAGCAATTTTTACTATATCAATCCTACAAAACTATGAGCATGGGAGATCTTTCCATCTTCTGAGATCTTCTTCAATTTCTTTCCTCAGAGACTTGAAGTTCTTATCATTCAGTTCTTTCACTTGATTAGTTAGCATCACACCAAGTCATTTTATATTATTTGTGACTATTGCGAAGGGTGTTGTTTCCCTAATTTCTTTCTCAACCTATTTATCCTTTGTGTAGAGAAAGGCCAAAGCCCAGGACAAGATGGGTTTAGTGCAGAGTTTTATCAGACCTTCAGAGAAGACCTAATTCTAATACTCTTCAAACTATTCCACAAAATAGAAACAGAAGTTACTCTATCCAATTCATTCTGTGAAGCCACAATTACTCTGATCCCTAAATCTCCCAAAGACCCAACAAAGAAAAAGAACTTCTGACCAATTTCCCTTATGAATATTGATGCAATAATACTCAATAAAATTCTCACAAACCGAATCCAAGATCACATCTTAATGATCATCCATCATGATCAAGTAGGCTTGATCGCAGGGATGCAGGGATGGTTCAATATACAGAAATCCATCAACATAATCCACTATATAAACAAACTCAAAAACAAAAACTATGTGACCATCTCTTTAGATGCTGAGAAAGCATTTGTCAAAATCCAACACCCATTCATGATAAAAGTCTTGGAAAGATCAAGAATTCAAGGCCCATACCTAAACATAATAAAAGCAATATACATCAACCCAGTAGCCAACATCAAACTAAATGTTGAGAAACTTGAAGCAATCCCACTAAAATCAGCAACTAGACAAGGCTGCCCACTCTCTCCATACCTCTTCAATATAGTATTTGAAGTCCTAGCCAGAGTAATTAGACAGCAAAAGGAGATCAAAGGGATACAAATTTGAAAGGAAGAAGTCAAAATATCACTATTTTCAGATGATATTTTAGTATATATAAGTGACCCCAAAAAATTCCACCAGAGAACTCCTAAACTTGATAAACAACTTCTGTGAAGTAGCTGGATATAAAATTAACTCAAACTTTAAAATGCCTTAAAAAAAAATAAAGAACTGTAGATACACATTCCTTGCTACTCCACAGTATTGTGTATTTGTACAGTCAATGGAAACAGTGTGACAATACTTTAAAATCACAAATATGCATCTTGTTAATCTAGTAATTTCTTGTATATACTAAATTATGTAATGAATATATGAAACAAGCCCTACATTATCCTACAGATAATCTTGGAACTACGTTTTATACGTGTATGTACAATGTTATTTCTATTCAGTGGGAAAAAATTAACTCAAACGAATTAGTGGCCTTTCTCTACAGAAAGGATAAACAGGATTCCACCCTTCTTGAAGCACTAACAGCAGGAATAGAACAATAATAGCATTAAACACCACCATCATCATGCCGTTCCATGTGTAATCTCATTTATTTCTTTCAATCATACCCACAATAATAGGTAAGAGAATACAATCATTAGCTCTCTCTTGAAATGTAGGGAAGGGACTTGTTAAGGGAAAATTAAGGTCTTTCAGATAGACCATGGTAGAATGAGAGTTCTGGATGGAGTATGCCATTGGAGGGTTAGATGTCAAAGCAAACATAGAAGAGAGGCAGCATGTGCCCTCAAACTCCTTCAGCGTCTACTTCAGTTATTTTAGTACCTCTAGAGGTACCGTGAAGCCCACATTCCAAGGTTACTACTGAAAATCACCAAGCTTACATATCTACAATGTCTCCTTTTCAGATTTGTTGTTATTATTTTACTTCTCTACGTCCATCTATATTCAAAGCAGCATACTCATAACTGGGTTCTGTTATTTATTTTCAACCTATAGGCATGGTATAACCATAAACTGTCAAAAGCAAACCCAGAATCTACCTCATAAAGTTAGAGACTAAAAATGCTATTTACTAATGTTTTCAAAATAGTCTACCAGTTCATATGGTGTGGAGAAAAACCTGTGTGAGTGATCTGTTATTTCAGTCTAATTTACATAAAGTAGTCCCTTGTTCTTATCCACTAACAATTGTCTAAGCAGCAAGTCCCAAGAGAGGCCATCTCTAAATTTACCCATATCCAACTCTTATCCACCTATAGATGTTTCTAAGTCTCCTGCTACATGAGCGATCTTTTCATTTTTCCAGCCCTGCTTGCATCAGCCCTGCTTTCTCAGGCCATATTTATTTAATATATATGGGTATGCTGTCATTGTCTTCAGACACAGCAGAAGACAACGTCAGATGCATATTACAAATGGTTCTAAATCACCATGTGGTTTCTGGGAATTGAACTCAAGACCTCTGGAAGAACATTCAATGCTCTTAACTGCTGAGCCATCTCTCCAGTCCACATGAGCGATCTTTTAGTAGCTTGATGTCTCTATGGTAGAATCTAAAATAATAGAAAATTTAACAGACTTCTAGTTTTTTAAATGGACATTGGTTTACAAGTGTATCACAGGAATAGAGTATTTCTTAGGAAAGGTTGTGTTATGTGAGCTAAATTTATAATCGAAAAACATATGTAAAATAAAATAAAGAAAAATATGGAAGAATCCCTGAAAAACAACAACAACAACAAACAAAAAAAAAAAACAAAAAACAAAAAACATTGCAGCCTAATGTCTCCCTGGTAATCTCTCAATGTATTCTAAATCATTTCTCCAAGGAATATAGGAAGGCACTGAATGAAAACTAGAAAAATGGTATTTGGTAAAATTGCTACATATGAAATACAGAAAAGGTAAAACCACTAAGGCCGGAGAAGCTGAAACTCAGGTTAAACTATACAGGGTCTCGCTATGGTTTGACATCTTTTCTGCTCTTCCTTAATAGCATGTCAAGTTCTCAGGTTTCCACAGTAGATTAAAATGTACCCCTGAAATGTGGCCACAAATGTGGACTAGATATTGAAGTAATTTTCAACTGTCAGATAGTACATGGATCATTAACCATTTTCAGGAAGAAAGTGTCCCCAAATGGATTTTGACATAAGTAAAACTGAGAACATGATTCATGAGTGTGTTCCAAAGGTTCTTTCTGGTTATTTAAAGGACTTAGATCGAATAGATTTTACCAGTTCATCTTTCCAAGCAAAGTCATATTTTTTAAAGGGCAGGAACAGTAAGGAGGAATAGGGAAGGAATCGCCAGTTTCATCTGCGGTAAATTATTAAGATATGTGACATTTTATGGCTTACTATAATTTTAAAGAAGGCTATTATGAGAAGAATCGTGTTTCTTTAAAATTCATACATTGGAACTCTGAGGCCTTTTGCCGCACAATGTGGCCATATCTGGAGATAGGTTTTAAAGAAAGAGGTAATTAAATACAAGAGAGACTGGTTGAATGGACTCTAATCCAACCCAATTGGTGTCCTTATAAGACCAGGAAATTAGAATGCATACAGGAATGACCCGAAGCAGGGAAGAGAGAAGCCCTGTACAAGCTGGGGAGAGGGGATTTAGTGGAAATGAAGGCTGCTGACACCTTACCCCTGGGGAAACTGCCTCTGAAAGGCACCCTCAGAGAAGCAGGACAGGGGGATGGGATAGGGGGTTTCCAGACGGGAAACCCAGAAAAGTGATAACATCTGAAATGTAAATAAAGAAAATATCCAAAAAAAAAAAAAAAAAAGTGTCAATTGGCCACACAGCCTGGGATACTCTGTTAAGGCAGGTCTAGCTTCTAGGTCTCGCTTGACCTTCTCTGTGCCTTCAGTAATGACTGGGATGGAGTCCTCTGGACTGTGCATGGTTCTTCTTCTGCCATGGTTCATCTCCTGCCTCAGCACTATACTCTGTTTACAAAAATTCAGAAACTTCTATAACAGTAAGAAATGTTGGGGTTTTCTAAACATAATTATCTGAACAGCAAGTTATGTTATGTAATAACTTTATATGATTATTTGCTTTGTAAATTTAAAACACAAATACTTGTATTTATCTTCAGTGCTCAAATACTTAATGTTATACTGATTTAAACTGTGTAGTTGAAGTAATTATCTAAACACATCTACAGCCTCACCAGAAACCAAATGATTGAAAGGAAAGGAAATGCAGAAATTGAGAAACATTGCATATATGGAAACACGCACTTTCAAATTTCTGTACGTAAAAATACTCAGTTTTATAGATGAGAGGAACCTTCAGCTTGGAATTTGAAGAAACAAACTCAACATTATAAATAAGTTTGTTTCTGAGCCTATCAAGAAGGCTCAGTAGTTAATTGTACTTTCTTCTTTTCCAAAGGACATATGTTTGCTTCTAAGATCTACATGGTTGCTCACAATCATATGTAACTCCAGGCTCACACCATCCAGTGCTCTCTTCTGGCCTCTGTGAACAGCAGGCATGCACATAGTGCATATGCATACATGCAGACAAAACACGCACACACATTAAGTTAAAAAAAAAACCTTTTTAAAAAGTTTATTTCTCTACTAGGAAATAAAATTAAATATGGCAAATATAATTTAAATCATGTTTTATCTTATATTTTAAAATACATTTTGTTTTGTATTTTATTTATATTTTCGACAATTTTGGTCACTTTGGGGAAACATGTATAGTTAAGATAATTGTAAGCAATATTTTCTGCACATTGTATACTTGATGTGGTTAACCAGCAAGGTGCCCTTCATATGTTGATCTTATGTGTGCTAGTTTAGTTACATAGATTTGCTTATGCATTGTTATTTGAACATAAATAATTGTGGTTCAGGCTTCAGTATTATATATTATTTTTTTAAATCAACCAAAACCAATTGAAAAAATTCAATTGGAATTTTTTCATACAAACTTAGCTCTGCCTTAGAAACTGAAATTCAGATCTGATCACCCTAGAAGAATGAAATAAATATCTAAACAAACTTTTCTGAAAATCATATACAGCAGAAATAGTATGTAGGTGGGATTCTTTCTATGTTGCACTTCTTTCTTTTTTTATTGTATCAGGTTTTTTTATTTATACAATTTTATTTATTTTTTATTGGTTATTTCATTTATTTATATTTCAAATAATTTCCTCCTTCCCAGTTGCTACATAACCTTGTCAATGTCCAGTGAATCATTTTCTATGCAGTGGCTCAGAAGCAGAAGGTAAGGCTGGGGAGACTGAGTCAGGAAATTGCTTTCCGTGAAAGCATGAGGGGGTGTGAGTTCAGATCCCCAGCCCTTGCTAAAAACCAAAAGCAACAACAACAACAACAAAACCTAGGTGTGATGGTGTGTGCCTGTAATGCTATGATCCCAGTGCTAGATGGGAGAAAACAAGAGGATCCTGGATCCTTCCTGAGCAGCCAGTGTAGCAGAGTCATCAGTCTTCACTTTCAGTGAGAAACTCCGCCTCAAAACAGAAAGGTAGAGAGAGAGAGTAATAAAGACACACAGTCTCTACCAGGTGCCTCTTTGCGTGGACACTTGTGCACACACACATACAAATATGCATATAGACACACTATACACAAAAAGAACATACAAAGAAAAGAAGGCAAAAAGCAACAACAACAAAAAACCCAAAAAACAAAAAACAGAAAACAAGACATCATCAATACCCCCATTCTTAAATATTTGCTTCTGATCTCAATGTTGTTTAAGTCATTTATACTTCATGTTAATTTAAATGGATCCTGTCCTAGTTTACAAAAACAACCCTCCTCTGAGATTCATTGCTATGCTTTCTAGTTACACAGATGTTTGTTTCTGGTTTTCAGCCACTACCCCGTGCCTATCACTTCCAACCCTCAGTGGCACTTGAAGTTTAGTTTAAATATTGAGAATTTCCTCTGTCAGCTTCTTTTAGGAAGCATGTTGCAAATTACTCCAGTGCAATCCCTGTCCATAAGAGCTTTTCAGTTCTGAAATTTATATTTCAGTTTGCTTAATGAATGCCAAATATCTTCCAAAATGCAATAGCCTAGAATTGTAAAATATGGTGCATTATAGGTCATTCTATAAATATATTGAGTACCCCTTTTATAGAAGAAAATGATTTTTTTCATATTTCATATCATATCATCACATAAAACATAGTATATTCTCCGTCCAAAGAATATTTATATCAATCCTTTATTTCTTCTAGCACTTTGAAGACCATGAAATTGTTCAGTACAACATTACTCATTATCCCTTATAAAATATATTTTTATTATTTTGCAACAGATGTCTTCTTAATGAAATGCAGTTGTTTCCTTAAGTGTTACGGCTATAACTAGAAGTATGGCATAGTTAAGTACCCCTTAGCAATGATTTGTTCTGTATCCATCTGCTTTCTGGCATAAAATACATTTTAGAGACACTACCCTGCTATTCTCATTTGCAAAGGAAAGGCCACTATTTCATACAAGGTGCAAAAAGAAGATTCAACATGGAATAACATATATCTACTACTATATCTCTTCAATCTATTAAACTATTTTTATTTTCAGTGAAGACTACTATATGTCAGTTATAAAAGCTATTAGAAATTTGCACTATATCAATAAATACATTTCAACAAATTGTATTAATAAAGATAACCTTCTGATGAGGACATAGAATAAAAATAGTCTGAGAAGTTAGAAACAATGCTACTGAATCATGTGGATCTGCTCTCAGAACTCCATCATCCAAGAAAAAGCTTGGTGCAGGGCATGTGCCTGTGATGCTAGTATTGCAGAGGCAGAAGCAGGAGGCTTCCTCATGCTTACTAAAGTTCAATAAAAGATTTTTCCTTGAAAAACGGTAAGGTGGAGAACAAACAAGATAGACATTTGACCCTGACTTCAGTTCTCTATATCTATATGCATTTATGTGAATAAGTATCCTAGACACATTTGCACGTGTGTGTGTGTGTGTGTGTGTGCATGCACACACACACACACACACACACACACACACAAATGACAAAATTATAAGAATGTACCAGATGTTGGCAGCATGTGATGATAATAGATAATAGATACAAAAAATTTAAATAAGACACATGCATAGGGTCCTAACAAACTAACATCACAGAAGGGCAGGAAGGGTTGTTCAGTAGGAAATTGAACTATGTGCAAAGTAACTATATCGATTAAGGCAATAGCCATTAAACTAATCATATTTGAATTAAAAAGTGATGAAGATGCTAGGGGTGTACCTCAGTGGTATGACACTTCACTAATGTGTGCAAGACCCAGAGTTATATACTCAATAGAACAGACAAGTAAAGAACAAAGCCAAAAATTGCTACACGAGTGGCACAAAGAACAGAAAGTATAAAGTCTAATGGTGGGCAGAAGCTGCATGTTTGAGAAAGACCAAAAAGACCCCTATGTGTAGAGTGGACTGAGCAGGAGAAGAAAAGGTGGTAGGGAGGCCCATTTATCCCTCAACATCATCAGTAGGTTGGTGCCAGGACCTCTCTCAGATACCAAAATCTATAGATGCTTGTCACTCAGGTTAAAGTAGAAAGAAGTTTGCATATAGCCTATGCACATACTCTGATTCATTTTGGAGCATCTATGTATTGTATATGTTAGAAATAATATATACATATACATATACATATATATACTATTTTTACCGACAAGAGGAAAGTCTGCAGATTAAAGACTAAATACAATTAAAGATATTCTTAGTTTTCAGTTGCACAAATCATCTGCAGATGTGAAAGACTAACTAATTCGGGTAGTTTGTGGGATGCAGTTGCTGAAAAGGCATTGTGTAGAACATTGAAGATACTGTAAAGTATCCTTGCTACAATTTCTGTATAAATAATGTACCCACCACCACCAAACACATTCCTCTGAGTTGACAGATTAAAGGGCCACAGGCTTTGTAAAAGCCCATAGAATAAATTCTTCAGCCTGAAGAAGTCATGGTCTCTATGACAACCACTTCACTGTGGTATAATAATGATAAAGTAGCAGTGAACTATGTATATAAAGTATATATAAATAAGTATATGTGGCTATGCATAGCAAACCATATATAACCTTTTAAGCAGATATTATTGATCCTATGGAACTTTGCCGAATCTTGCTATACAAAAATTTTAAAATTGATCTTCCTAATATTTCCCTGTACTTTCTTTCTTTTTAAAAGAAAATTTAAAGATATTTTTTATTTGTTTGTTTAATTTATTGTATTCACCATTGCTTTCTTCAGACACACCAGAAGAGGGCATCAGACCTCATTGCAGATGGTTTTGAGCCACCATGTGGTTGCTGGAAATTGAACTCAGGATCTCTGGAAGAGCAGTCAGTGCTCTTAACTGCTGATCCATCTCTCCAGCCCTCCCTGTACTTTCTTTTGCAATTTATTAATCTATCTTAAAAATATATATACCTTGGCATGATGGTGCATGTCTTTAATGACGGCACTTAGAAAGCAGAGGTAGGTGGATCTCTGTAAATTCCTGGTTACATAATAAGACAGTCTCAAAAAGAAATGAGCAAATAAATAATATCAAAATGAAACACTCTCAGACTTTGTTCATTTACTTTGTCATTGCTTCCTAAAATATGTTCATAAAAGTAATATACATGTATAATACATTGTAAATTTCCTCTCATAACTATATCATTCTTCATAAGTGGTTTGCTATAATTTTGCCAACCAATCTTTAATAGATTCACATTTGATATGTCTTCAATATTTGTCTGCTGCAATTACCTGAGTACTTTTGTATGTGAGAAGACACATGCACACATATATTTAAACCATCCAGAGCTGCCTCTCTGTCTCTGTCTCTCTTTTTCTTTCACAGACATACACCCACAGAGACATATGATTAACTGAATGTTATGGTCTTATAAATAAAATTGGGTCAGGAAATATGAAATAGTTTATATATAGTTTATTAATAAGTTTATGTGTATATTTATGCACATATATGAATATGTATGCTCTTAAGTGTAATATTATTGTACCAAAGAGAAGATGTCTCCAAGCAGTGTATCTGATCAATATTGCAAAGTTCCTTTCCACATTCATTATATAATATTGCAACACTAAAATCAAATATATAAACATGCTGGTTTTTCTACAGCCTTTCAACAGACTGTACTGTTAACTTTTGAAAATTTGCCAACATTATATATGAGGAATAGTGTATCAGGGTAGTTTTAGTTTTCATTTATCTTCTTATGAATGAAATTGAACATCTGAAATATGTATTATTTTGCTCCCACTTTTTATTGGGGTACACGACATATTTTCAAATTAACTCCAAGTAGGCTTCCTAATATTGGATGTGATATGTGAAAAATGGGAATTTCAAATACAACTCTAGGGTCTTCGTGTACAATAACTGAAAAAGATAAAGTTGGCATTTAGTGGGATTGGGAAAAGTATGTTGAGCAACTCTGTGCAATCAACCAATGGTCAAGATTTCATTTTGGACAATACCATTGTAATGGATTTACTAGAATTTCACATGCACAGAATCAGTGGAATAAAGGCTTAAATGAATGTGTGCAACCCCAGGAGGCCACACAGTAAGTCCTAGGAGGTTTGACACTGAAATCAAGAGAGAAGAGAGGAAACAGTGGCCCAGTGGAGAGTGGGGAGCATCAGGCATGAAGGCAGGTGAAATTCAGTGTGACAGATGAGTAATCAAGAGTGACAATAAATCCAGAAGGGTGATGGCAATGATTTATATAACCTTTAAACAGTGTTGGTTCTTTGTTATTTTTAAAAATAGATTCTTTTCTAATACAATACACTACAGTATCAATACATTATACTATACTTCCATACTAATACAATATGGTTTCTCCTGCCTCCACTCCTTCCAGCTCACCCCCACATATCTTTCCCCCAGATCCACTCTCATTCTTCAGAAAAGAACAGGCCTCCAAGAAATAGGACACTTTAGGTAGAGAACAGAAAGACTAAATCTTGTCCAAGCCATGATGCTTGAAAAACTCAAAAGCATGGTAAAAAAGACAGATATGATTAGAGCGATTTGATTTTATAACAAGAGTGAGTACACTTGAATATAAGCAAAATGTATTTCATTAAATTTAATATGACATTGAAAGACTTCCATTAAAAGTCTAGTTAGTGTTTGCTATATATATGCATTTCACAAATGCATTGAAAGAACAATTCATTCTTTCAATATAAGAAAAATTATAATTAGCATTGGTAAGAACATTGAGAAGTACAAATGTAAAGAATTACCTCTTCAAACACCCACAAAGTCTTCGGTGGGAGATGCTTAAAATTAAATTACTTGCAAGTAAATGGAATACATAATCAGTATAGCTTTGATGAAGTAATTAAGGAGGATAGATTACTTAATATATATCTTTTGCTTCTGTAGTGATAGTACTAATATTCAAGGTTGCAAATCAACAACTAAACAAATACAAACAGCTTTTAGTAGCTATTGTGGTCACCATAAAAATGCTCATCCTAGAATTTTTAAATTATGGCACACACACCCAATACCATGAGAGGGGCTACAGAGCTGGTCCAATAGTTAAGAATGCATGCTCCTCTTGCAGAGAACCTGGGTTCTGTTTTCAGTAAACACATGGATGCAAACAACCATCTGTAACCCCAGAGAACCCAACACCCTCTTCTGGCTGCTGCAGGTACTGCATGCCCATGGTCCCATGGTGCAAAGGTATACTTGTAGACAACACACACACACACACACACACACACACACACACACACACACACACACACACAAGAAATCTTAAAATAGAATAGTACTTGAGTCTTTAAGAAATGATTAGAAAATAGTATTTCTGTCTTCTGGCTAGCCAATGCCTTGCTGAGTGCTCAGAGTTAGTCATTGAACTTGATGTTGGCTGTGTGCTGGCCTTTGCCAATTAGAAATCCCTGAAGCATCAATGGGAGAAGAGGCCCTTGGTCCTGTGAAGTTTCGATGCCCTAGTGTAGGGGAATGCCAGGGAAGGAAGGCAGGAATGGGTGGGTAGGGGGAACACCCTTTTAGAAGCAGGGGGAGGGAGGATCAATAAGGGGGTTTCAGATGTGAAACCTGAAAAGGGGATAATATTTGGAATGTAAATAAAGAAAATATCCAAAAAAAGAAAGTCTAGAAAGCTTATGTTTTGCAAATTGTATCTTGGGTATTCTAAGTTTCTGGGTTAATATCCACTTATCAGTGAGTGCATTTCAAGTGACTTCTTTTGTGATTGGGTTACCTCACTAAGGATGATATCCTCCAGATACATCCATCTGCCCAAGAATTTCATGGTAGTCGGCCATCATTGGGAAGAGAGGCCTCTAGGTCTTGCAAATTTTATATGCCCCAGTACAGGGGAATGCCAGGGCCAAGAAGTGGGACTGGGTGGGTAGGGGAGCAGGGCAGGGGAGAGGGTATAGGGAACTTACAGGATAGCATTTGAAATGTAAATAAAGAAAATGTGTAATAAAAAAAGAAAGCTAGACATGAGAATCAAGAAAGAAAGGAAAAAGAAAAAAGAAAGAAAGAAAGAAAAAAGCGAAATTAAAAAAAAAAAGAAAGAAAAGAAAAAAGAAAAGAAATTCCTGTACTCCAAACACTTCCTAAAGCCTGCATTCAGTGCTTGCTAGTTTTCTTCCCAGTTGTCATACCTGGTGTATTGTTACAGCTACAGTTTATTTGTGCAACCGAGCCTTCTCTAGACTCTTAAACAGCATGTGCCCTCATTATTTGTTCCCTCTGTCCCAGAATTTCCCTTAACAGATTTGGTCACCTCTCCTATAAAGACATGTAATTATTCCAGAGCACAGTGGTCATCCCTGCTTCGATGTTACTGTGTATCATGTTACTTTTGTAGCTAAAATGTGCATAACAAATATTTATTGAACACTTTAAAAGAGTTGACATTTTATGTGGATCTAAATGCACACCTCTGTGCATGCCATTTACCCCTTTTTAGTCATTGGTAAATTCCATGCTCTTTTGCTCTTTTTTCTAAGTAAAAGTGTATGAAAACTGTATCTATTAATAATAACAATATTGTGACAAGTAGCATATCATGGTAGATACATGGTAGACAGAAAGTGGTATTCCTTAAACAAAAAGCTGTCAATAAGAATAAATATTCTATGCACAATGTGTTAATAAGTGTTTTTGCTATATAACTCTTCCATGAGGGAGAGGATGAAGTTCTTTCATATTGTCAAATGGTTGTTAGTGAAAGGAAAAAAATATATAGGCCTTAAAAATTAGACAACTACATCATTGTCCTATTTTATAAATAGCATGGCAGTAATATCAATATCCAAGTCCTGAAACTGGATTTACTCAACAGACAGATACATATCAATTAAAAAACAAAACAAAACAAAACAAGAACAACAACAACAACAAAAAAAATAAAACCAGAAAACAAAGTACCTCACAAGCTCCTAGAAGTTTTAATTCTGAGGTTAAGTAGAATGATATTCTAATGTGAGTTATGGAAGCCAGAGGAATATGTGCAAGATATACAGTACAATAAAATTCCAGGGACATCACAGCAAGGGTTATGAATATTGACTGAATAGAACCAAGTCTGAGTTATTTTGGTCAGGACACAGTATTCCATTGTTACACAAAACACAGTCTTAAATATCCCTGTATGTCCTTTCTATTGTTTTTCCATCTTGAAATTTACAATACCACCTAAGCAGATATATCTGTACTTTCAGTTTGAATTATTATGATTTTTCAAAATAGATAGCTAAGGTAACTATCACTGAAAGTAGACACAAGGAAAATGCCGTTAGATGTTGTGAATTCAATGATCAGAGTAGAAGGTTCATAGAGAAGGAAGATGCGTGGCTATACTGAAATCCAAGCATCGTCTGGTGACTCAGCTCTCCTCTCTCATCTGTCACCTGTCCTTTCAGCTGCTAACCCCGGACTTTTAAAATGATACTGAATTTGTAAGGCCGCAATTTTTACCATCTGCATCTACCTCTCCATGTGCATTTTAATTACTGGGTTCTGATTTACACAGACTGATCAATGCCACGATGATAATATCTTGAAAACTCAGGAATCGCTTCATCAAGAGCTAGTTATGCAAATGAAATCAAGAGACTTAGGAAGAGAAAGAGAGAAGGGACTCTAACACTTAGTCTCCTGTCTTGATTGCATGCTGCACTTCCTTCTGTTGTGTGCTACCCAAGCAGGATTTTGACATCTTGCTTTTCCTAGGCAATGTCTCAATGTTCTCAAACAAACCTCATTAGTAACGTTAGCAGTCAAAATTATAATTGTAGAAATATGCACAACCAGATATATTCTGCTCTTTAGTATCTTCCACAAACACTGAACAATGAACAAATAATATGATTCTTGCATTGAATGGGAAAGTTACTGTTCACGTAAACAAAGTTTAAAGGCTGCATATACACAGCAGAATGGATCATAAGTGATTTTTTTCTGGCTAAAAATAAATAATTTATAAATCAAAAACAACAACAACAACAACAACAAAAAAAACCCAAAGCTCAAAGGCTAATAACAACTAGTTTTTACATTTAAACGATTTGGGAGAGTTTACAATAACTTTAGCTAAGTTTTTTGGGGTCTGACAACACACATTCTAGTAGATAATAACTGACACAGTAACAACAGTGAAAAACAAGCCACTGACTAATGACTTGCTATGAAAGGAGAAAAGAAAAAGCAATCTTACATAGGTAGCTGATCTTTGCTTTACTCATGTTTTTACTTAGCTTTATTTTGTTGCTTTATTTTTCATTTTTTCATGTAATTTATTCTGATTACAGTTTCTATTCCCTCTCTCTATTCTCCCATATTTGTCCCCACCTCCCTTTGCATCTGGATCCTCCCCCCCTCTCTCTCCCTCCCTCCCTCCCTCCCTCCCTCCCTCCCTCTCGCAAACAAATGATTTGGGCCACACACTCGCCCCAGCCGTCAAGGGTACTGAGTGTTCTTTCAGATGGACCTGTGTTCAAATCCCTCCACCCACATGTCATCTCACAACTGTCTGTAAATACAAGGTTTGACACTCTCACAGACATACATGCAGGCAAAACGCCAATGCACATAACATAAAAGTAAGTAATCATAATTAAAAAAATGAAGAAGACAATAGGTAAGCTTCTAAGGGATGATAATAACCATAATGTGGGGATCCATGTTTTACAAAAAAAAGATATCCCAGACTCAAATAGTGCGTAAGCACAAAGAGGGTTTTATTCTGTAGAAGTCCATCTTGCTGGGCTCTACCATCTACAGAGATGGAGACACCCCAAAGTGAACTAGCTGGCCTGATGTAAAGCATATTAGGGGGGCTCCGGAGAGGACTAGGTGACTCTTCATCTTGGCTCTATATCTACTGACATTCCAGAAAAATTGTTGGGACTGGGGGCTGGAAACTGTTGCTCAGAAAGTCTGGAAACTGTCGCTGACTCATTGTCCTTGTCTTAGGCCAGGTGACAAGGCAGCTTCTGAGTCCTGGATTTTCCTGAACTTGCCCAGTTTTGGGGGAAGGGAGACTTAGGCCTAGTCTTGAAAAAATGCCAATTTGAAGCCTGTCATGGAGTCAGCCTAGTCTTCTCAGTGATAGGTTAAAACACAAAATAATAAATCAGAACAGAGCAAAACAAACAGAAAGAAAATTGCCCAAGAAATGTAGAAGAAACAGAAACAGGCACAAAGACTCATTTGCTCACACACTCGGAGATCCCATAAAAACACCAAGCTGGAAGCCGTAATAGATTCACAAAAGACCTATAGGGTAAACATAGAGGAAAAATAAGTAAATAAAAAGAAATTAAAATTAATATAAAACTAAACAAACAGACGAACGAAAGCCCCGACATAACGTTATAAGTCAAGAAAGCCCTATAGATGTCCTGAGTTCATTTTCTCTGACCAACTATTGCAGGACTTGCAGCCTACCCTCAAAAGTAGTTTCTTTTCTTGCTGAGACTTCCTTGGAGAAAACTAAATTTTAATCTGTAAGGGGTTATCAAGAGGAGATAGCCTCTGTCTGAGAAATAGGGACACTATGTCACTGTCTTCTTTCAGCCCTAGGACCCCATCTGATATAGACCCATGCACATCCCAAGCTTGGTACCTCAGTCTCTGAGAGTTCCTAGGAGTATAGATCTTGTGGGTTGAAAATGCCTTGTTTCTCTTGGTGTCCTCCGTCTACTCTAGCTCTTACACTCTTTCTGCATCCTCTTCTATAGGTTTCCCAGAGCCCTGATGGGAGGGGTTTAATGGAGACGTACAATATAGGGCTGAGTGTTTCAGGTCTCTCACTCTGTATATATTGTCTGGCCGTCTGTATTTGTTCCAATTGTAGTTGTTCCCATTTGCTTCTCTGATGCTGGCTGAGTGAGGCACTATGAACTGGGTAAAGCAGAATGCTATTAGGAGTCATTTTCGAGGATCTTTTAGTAGAATGATAGTATTTGCTTTTCCCCTAGGTCTCTGGGCTATCTAGTCTCATGTTCTTGGTTACTAAAGCAGTGTAGGGCATAGGTTCCATCAAGGGAGGTAAAAGCTATTTTTAATAAAAGGGGAGAAAATTTACATTGAAATTGGTAGCTGTGTGTGAGACACTCACATACTGATTCCTAAAGTTATTCAGGAGAAAATGAGCTGCAGAAGACTTGGAAGAGGTCTTATTGGCCCATCTGGAAACTTTCCTTGAGGCTCAGAGAGTAAAGGTGAAGACAATTGTTCCTCAGAGAGTGAGTTAGAAATGCAAAGCAACTTTTTGTCATTTAGAGGAGATAATCATTTGAGATGTAGATTATCCGAAGCCTCAGGCCAGCCCACTTTCTCCTTTAAGGTAGACCTAAAGAAAACTAAGTCCTTATCAGAAACTTCCTTGGAGAACAAAGTTTAAACACATCAAAAGCATAGTCAAAGAAGGAAAAGTCCTGCTCCTCAGTTCCTCTGCATATTTAAGGTGTCCTTTCTTCGGGTTGCGTGAGGAGATGGCGATCATTGCTCTGGGAACCCGTGTTGTGTATTTACTTTACAATCATCTATCCTCCCATTACCATAGTTCTCTGAAGCTACTTTTTTGGTAACAAAAATATCCTTAAGGCTATAGGCATATCAATCGGGAAGGGAAGCAGGCCTTTCCTAGGGAGCTAACCCTTCAGCCCTCTGAACCTTGACTAGGGTAGAGCCTGAAGATGAGTCTGCTTTATTTGCATCTTCCAGTTTGCCTTCTTTGACTCAAACTATTAGGTCTAGATCTAACATTCAAATTGGGCTGGTTCAATTTCTTTGGTGGAGAGACCACCCCAGGAAGATGGGTTCCCCTTAAGCCATGCTAGAAACAGACTGAATAATTCATTCTTTAATGGGCTATTGAATTTTTCCTTCCCGGAATCCCTACCCTTTGTACTGGGCGACAGTCGCCTGAAGACTATGTCTGCCCATGTTTCTGAAAGCAGAAGAGTCTGACTTCCGGCCTTCTTACTACCTCTTTGCTAAGTTTACTTTTCTTAACGTTCCATGCCTTCCCCTTCACACAAAACATTTTCTTCAAAGCCTCCTCCCTACAATGTTAGTGCTTGTGTGCCAGGCATCTGGCCCCATGCTAGCTTAACGGGGTCTGGAATTTCCTTTCTCATCTTCATTCTTCTCTGGGCATCTTCAAAGGAATTACAGCTTGCTTGCACCAAGTATTTTCCTTTAAACACACACACACACACACACACACACACAGAGAGAGAGAGAGAGAGAGAGAGAGAGAGAGAGAGAGAGAGAGAGAGAGACCCTGAATGTCTATTTGAGTATCTTCTGGAATCCATTTATCAAAGGGGACTCAGGTTTCACCATTAACAAAACACTGACTCCACCTCTCCACTACTTGCTCTCCATTGAAAGGCTATTTCCTTAAGTCTTTGTTTCCCTGCAATTAAATGACTACAAGAATAATGACTATTTTATACAGACTTTGATAAAAGTTATCCACAAGAATAGAGGATCGCATAGTTTCTAATAGCAATTAAATACTCAGTAAATTTTTATCGTTTTAGTCCGTTTATTTCCAAGTGTGTGGTGAATGCATGGCCTTTGGTCCTGCAGCAAGAACCAAAATATTTATATAGTTCTTTACAGAAGACAAATGCTCAGCCCAACACTTCATCTTTGGAATGAGCATCGAAAAGCTGAGGATCCTCGACCCTGTTCTGGTTCAAGTGGGATTTGCATATGATGCCTACTATTTCAGCAACTTGAATTCAGCTAATGCCCTTGACTCCAATGCACAAATGTATGCCACAAGAACCAAAGTATTAGCCTACATGGGGCAGAGTGCTCCAGAGCAGAAAGGTGGGGTGATAGAGGGTGTCTGACAATAAAAACAACAACAAACAAAACCAAAACGAACAAAATAAAACAAACAAACAAACAAGCAAACAAACCAGAAGTGAGCTTTAGGCAGAGTCTCAACATCTAAACCCAGCCATGCCTGCAGGAATAAGTGATTATCACTCCTGTGATCCAACTGTTTTTTTGTTTCTTTTTAAGACTGAATTGTGGGTGGTTTTTTTTTTTCTGTTTGTTTATTTGTTTTGTTGAATTTTCTTTTGCTTGTAAATAGAAGCTTTTGTTAATACATTCACATATTTCTATTTTAAGTGCATATGTGCCCAAATCTGTGTTTGTGGACCATGTGCAGTCCCTTTGATTTTGTTTTGTGACCCATTTGTTGTAACCAGGCAGGACGATTTTAAAATGCAATGATTTACATTCAGACAGGTATTGAGTGGAGTGGGAAAGAGTGAGGTTACTCTTTTTCACAGGGTACTGCCAGGGTCTTATTGCTCACTCTTATCATGAAGGCACAGAGATGAAAGCTGAGTTGGTATTTGCTTCGTGTGCCCACTCTCAGGATGACTATGAGAAATGATGTCTCCTGATGATGGGAGGAGGGAAAGAGGTAGCATAAGAAGGCCGGGAAGGTTCTAGGGATGAGCCCCCGTCTCTCTCTTTGTACATTTACTGTCCATCTTTCAAAGGAATGGTTGGACATGCTGTCTCAATATCTCAGTAAAATGCTTGCATGCTCAGAATGCATTGGAGGTTTCTTCTTCAGAGTATGTTTTCTTCACTATAGGGGAAAGACTAAATTTATAATATTGAGATGTAAATAAAATATCCAATAAAAATATTTAAATAAATGAATTTTACCAAATATATATTTGGTACTGTTTATCTCAAGAATTGTTTTGTGGAACTTGTTAAATATTGGGGAAATGCCAAATGATCAGTGAAAATACTTGTAAATACTTACTAAACTTACCCCAATGGACAAGCCTAGTGGCGTACATCCTTATTAAATTGATGCATTTAAGTTAATCGATTCAAGACAACACTGGTAACATAGAGACCCTCTTTTTAAAGTATATTTTACAACACCTGTTTTGATATGTTGATTTCTAGTATTATAAAGATTAATTAATTAAAATGATTTTTCTAATATTAAGTGATTTTTTTTAAAAATTCATGTATGCTTCATTTCCATAGTACTATCTTTAAGGAAGTCATTAGAGAAGACTTTGTAACTCTTAATATTGAAGTTCCAAGACACAGTTTCACTTTGTAATACTCCACTTCTCTTTTCAATTACCAGAGCTAGGCTTCAAGTACAAGCCTTTCATCTCAGCACAAGAAGCAAAGATAGAAATATTGGGATTTCAAGTACAGTCTTAGCTATACACATGGGCCATATGTAATCCTGTTTCAAGGAATAAACAAAAATAATAACAAACAAATTCACAATTATTAAATGAAAGTGTTTTTTAAGACTTTCTTTTATTTATTTATTTATTTATTTATTTATTTATTTATTTATTTGGTTTTTTTCGAGACAGGGTTTCTCTGTTTAGCCCTGGCTGTCCTGGTACTCACTCTGTAGACCAGGCTGGCCTCGAACTCAGAAATCCACCTGCCTCTGCCTCCCGAGTGCTGGGATTAAAGGCGTGTGCCACCACGCCCAGCTTTAAGACTATCTTAAAACAGACATGTACACATCATACCATGTTAACCAACAGTTTTATTATTATTTCTAACTTCAATTAGAAAAGACATTTAGTTTCATTCATATTACATTATTTTCCCACATAAACACTGAACTTTGAGTAAAAACTGCACATTAGTGCATAGAAAACTATGCCTCAAAAGTGGTCAGATTAATTTACTCATGTATTTAAGTAGAATATATAAGTCAAACTGGCAGATCAGGACCAGCAAAGAAGGTCAGAGCATGAAAGATCATGCTTGCTGCTGAGCCTCGTGAACTGAGTGTAATTCTCAGGGCCTACATGGTTGGTGACGAGAACTAACTCTTTCAATTTGTATATTGATCTTCACATACATATGGTGCCACATACAGTAATACATACATACATACACACACTGGGGGAGAGAGAGAGAGAGAGAGAGAGAACTTAAATATCTCTTTTCCTATTTGACCTATTAATGTCTTTGTTGAGAGCTAACTGGAATGTAATGATATCTTATTGAGATTTTAAGACTAATACATCTTTGATGATTTGAGCAAATATCCATTCACCTGCACATCATTCATATATTAAAAAATATCTTAAATATATTATATATTATGAGGGTTCACAAAATAGTAAAACCAGAACTCCATGTGATCTAACAATCCCCAATGCTGAATATAGTCCAAATTAAAAGGTATTAGAATGTTGAAGAAACTCCTTTATTCTTGGGTTTATTGTAGAATTCTCAATATCTAAGGCATGAATTCAATGTCTATCAGTAGAATAATTAAGGAAGCTATGTAACAGAGATGGTGTGATACTATTCACCTATGAAAATGATAAAATCCCACTTTCGTTTGCCTCAACAGACCTGAAGATATTATGACAAATACATACCAAATGAAAAGAAAAAATGCTGAATGATCTTATGTATATGTAGTATTTGAAAAGGTCAAGCTAGAATTAGGAGATTCCTCACCAGAGGAAACTAGCAGTTAAGGAGAGAGCGAGTAAGGTTGAGCACCAGGTTCAAGGATGCTGGATGATTAGAGAAAGTAGTTATGACACTCTTTGACATCACTGGGAGATACTGCTAACTTTATGTTGTCATAAATGTTATACTTGCTGAAAGAAAGGAGTTTGCATGTAATTACCACAAAGACATAATAAATGTATGAAACTACAGTGACACTGGTTGCCTTGATTTAACCAATACCCAATGCATGCTCATGCAAACAATACACTGTATCCCCAAATTATAAACAAATATAAATGCATCAATTAAAATATAATAAATTTTAGGGAGGTGTAACTTTTTCCATATGCATTAACCTTGCAAGAGATTCGGTGATAGTATTTTCGCTCATTATTTCCTTTGAACTGGATGCAAACTACAGCCACTTAGGGAGAAGGGCCTCAAATTTAAATTGCCTACATCTGATTGGCCTGTGGGCAGTCTGTGAGGCATTTTCTTTATTAATGATTGATATGGAAGGTCCCAATCCACTGTTTGTGGTGCCATACCTAGGCGGGTGCTCCTGGATTATATCACAATGGCAGAACAGATGAACTGGAGACTGGGAGCAAGCAGGTAGCAGCGTCTGCTTCAGTTTTTGCCTCCAGGTTTCTGCCTTGAGTTCCTGGTTTGTCTTCCCTTGATGATGGACTGTAGCCATAAAACAAAAAAACTCTTTCCTTCTCAATTTTGTTTTTGGTCAGTGTCTCATTATAGCAACGGAAGAGAGTTGGTGTTTCTATTATGAGCAAGATTCTGCGGCTTCTATGCCTTAAGCATGTGGAGGAAGGTGAGGGGTTTTGGAACTTTGGGCTGGAAAAACCATTTAGTAACGGGAACTTGGAAGACAATGCTGAGAGAACCGTAGGGAATGGTGGGTGATGTAACACTTCAGAGGAAAGCAATGACTCTATAAGGGATCTTTTTTGTATATCTGAAGAATATGTACAAGTGAAAACTTTTGTGCTTTACTGCTGAAAACTTGAGGCACAACCTCCTGAGGAGTATTTCCTCAGAGTCAATACACAGAAGCTGTGATCCTGTATCCTACAGCTAACTGCCTCTTTGCTGGGAGTGGGTGGTGGCAGCACCACTTGGGAGAGCCAAGGCAAATTCCAGTGTCCTCAGTAGTTCCTGGTCTCCTCTCTGGGTACTTGGGTGCCGCTGGTAAACAGCAGAGAGAGGGAATCAAAAACAGGAGGTCCGAGGTCTATGTTTTCCATCAGGGCATCTGTAATGGCTGGTTTTGTGTCAACTTAATACAAGCTGGAGTTATCACAGAGAAAAGAGCCTCCCTTGAGGAAAAGCCTCCATGAGATCCAGCTATAAGGCATTTTCTCAATTAGTGATGAAGGAGGGAGGACCCAGAGCATTGTGGGTGGTGTCATCCCTGTGCTGATATTCCTGGGTTCTATAAGAAACCAAGCTGAGCAAGCCAAGGCAAGCTAGCCAGTAAGTAACACCCCTCCAAGACCTCTGCATCAGCTTCTGCCTCCAGATTCATGCCCTATGTGAGTTCCAGTCCTGACCTCCTTTGGTGATGAACAGCATTATGGAAATATAAGCTGAATAAATTCTTTCCTTCACAATTTGCTTATTGGTTGTGATGTTTTGTGCAGGAATAGAAACCCTGACTAACAAAAACTAGGACCGAAAGTGGGGTATTCCTGTGATGGCCTGACCATGTGTTTGGGAGGACTGTGGAAGGACTTTGGAATTTGGAGCTAGAAGAGCCATTGGGATGTTGAGATTTCTGTGGAATATTCTCTAGGAGCTTGGAAGATAATGCTGAGAACAGTGCAAACCAAGGAGACTCAGATTAAAAAATTTCAGAGGGAAGATTAAAGACTCTTAATAGGGTCTTTAAAGTTTTGAGGGTGAAGATTCTGTGGTTTTGGTTAGCTGAGGCTGAAGAATCAGCTGTGATTAATAAAACAGCAGAACTACTATAGTGAAACCCTTGCATTACTGGGACTACTGATGCTGGTAAGCTGGAGCAAAGAAATTAGTAGTGATTAAGAAAAGACCAGCATCCCATTCAAAATTCCAAATCAATTCTTCATAGAGTTAGAGCAATTTGCAAATTCATTTGGAATAACAAAAAAAAACAAAAACAAAGAAACAAACATAAAAACAGGATACCTACATCTATTCTCAACAATAAAAGAACTTCTAGGGGAATTACCATGCCTGACCTCAAGCTGTATTACAGAACAATAGTAATAAAAACTACATGTTATTGGTAGAGAGACAGGCAAGAAGATCAATGGAATAGAACTGAAGAACCAGAAATGAACCCACACACATATGGTCACATGATATTTGACAAGGGAGCGAAAACCTTCCAGTGGAAAGAAGACAGCATCTTCAACAAATGGCGCTGGCTCAACTGGAAGTTAGCATGTAGAAGAATGGGAATTAATCCATCAGCTTCAGCCTCCAGGTTCCTGCCCTGTGTAAGTTCCAGTGCTGACATCCTTGGGAGATGAACAGCAATGTGGAAGTGTAAGCTGAATAAACCCTTCCCTCTCCAACTTGCTTCTTGGTCATGATGTTTGTGCAGGAATAGAAAGCCTCACTGAGACAGCATCTGTACTAGGTGGAGAGAAAAAGGCTAAGCCCAGAATGGTAGGAATTTGGTCTGATTGGGAGTGAGTGCCAGAATACTTCAGGAACTGGAGGGGAGGAAGCCTGCCTTGGGAGTCTAGAAGTGGCTCTTTAGTTAAAGACTTTCACCAAGGCAATCTTTAATGAAACAGTTCTCTGAAACAATCCTTGCTTATTCATACTGGTTTATTTGATGGTGGATATAAATGCATGTAATTTATTTGAAGTAAACAGAGAATTATCTACTTCTTGTCAGAAGGAATACCTATGAAGGGAAAGTCATTGGCTGAAGATTCATGGCAATATAGATATTTCATTAGCACGGAAAAGAACTCCAGGTGTTATGCAATGTGACTGAATACCCATGGCCCTCAGTGGGGTGTTATGGTTATGTGTTCCTGTACAAAGACAGGTAGGGAATGGCTCCACTCCTGCAATGGAATCTCTCTCCCTCTCTCTTTTTAATTAGATATTTTCTTTATTTACATTTCAAATGCTATCCCGAAAGTTCCCTAT
>NC_034603.1:8394306-8398648 GCF_900095145.1 Mus pahari | reverse complement strand
CTTTCTCTAGCTCCTCCATTGGGGACCCTGTGTTCCATCCAATAGCTGACTGTGAGCATCCACTTCTGTGTTTGCCAGGCACTGGCATAGCCTCTGAGATGCTCATTGTTTGAGATCCTTCAACCTTACCAGGTTTTTTTTTTTTTTTTTTTTTTTTTTTTTGTCTGATAGAGCAGTCCCACATGCCATACAATCCATCTCAGACCAAGGCTGCACTTTAAAATAGCATCTGAACATAGAACTGTGTAAGAATCTCTCATGTGACACTGGTTTTCATGGCATTGAAGCTTTAGGACTGAATAGGACAAGGAGAGAATCCAAGGTTTGGAACTCTGGGAGCCAGGAGAGGCTCTTGGGTGAGGTACAGCCCCAGTTACAACGGAATCCCCAGAACTGAATGGATCAGGGAAGGAAACTGCTGTTTGACCAGTTCACATCCCTGCATAGAGACCACAAACTCCTGCTGAAGATATAGCTTCTTTTGCAGTCAGGACAACATGTTGTATATGATAGAATCAACCATGGAATGCCCATCAAGGAGAGAAACAAAGGTGGAGTAGACCTAGCCTGGGCATACAAAACCAGCTGTGTGTGTGTGACAGAGAGGGATAAATGGCACTTTCCAAGTCCTTTGGAGCTAAGAGCATCATGAGGAAGTCTAAGATGTCAGACATTGAGAAATTTATAGTTATTCTGATAAACTTTAGTTTTGCTTTAGTGAAAAATTTTTTATAACCTGGTTTTTCCTTTTGGAGTAATAGTTTGTATAACTTACTTCTGAGCCTACAGGAGACCGCAAGGGAAAAATGCATCCCTTTAAAAAGGGTTTTAATATTCAAAGTGTTAGAATAGTTTTTCAATGACTGTGAGACTTTTAAAATTGCGATATTAACATGAGATCTTAGAGATAAAAAAGAAAGAAAAATTAGGTTAAGTTGGGATGTGTCTGTGGGTTAAGTTGATAAGTTGTCACCATGACACAAACGGAATTTACCAGGAAGAGGGAACCTCAACTGAAGAATTGTTACCCTTAAATTGGACTGTGGCGTATCTGTGTATGCATTTTTCTTGGTTAATTATTGATTTAGGGCATTCCAGGATACCACAGTTAGTGTTGTCCCTGGGAAGGTAGGCCTCCTAGATTATATAATAAAGTAAGCCAAGCAAGCACCAGATAGCAAGCCAGTAAACAGTGCTCCTCTATATTCTGTGCTTCACTTCCTGACTTGTTCCCTTTTGGCTTCTCTTGATTATAAAGTCTAAGTTCTAAGCCAAATAAACCCACTTATTTGCAACATGTTTTAATCATTGCATTATCACAGCAACAGAGAAGATATCTATATATCTATATCGATATCAATATCATCTATATATCATATATATATATGGATCTTGTTTTTCACTTTTGTTTTTGTTTAAGGTTGTTTCCAAAACAATTTATTCAAAAGAAGTCTTCTGTATACTTAATTATATCATTGCTTAAATAAAAATTGTGTGATTTTTTTTTAGACTAATGAAAGAGATTTTAAAATGAACAAACCTATAGGAACGTTTTTCAAATTGGTACCCTTGTCTGACAGTAAACTAAATCCTGACACACAATCACTAAACATTGTGATGATGTCACTCACATCATAAAGTCTTTACAGATTTTTTTTCCAGAAGAAAAAGAAATAAAAGGACAAAATACAATGTGGAAAGATGAGTCATCTTTCATTCTTTCTTAGAAATTTATGACTTAGATATAGGGTCAGCGAGATTTCAAAACCAACACATCAGTAACAGAACAAGACAAACAAAATACAAAGTGGACATGATAAATTTGATTTGTTCTAGACAGAGACTCTCCAACTGTGAGGCAGCCTTTGCTGTATGAAACTATAAATGCTATGGTTACATGCTGGAGAAGATAAATAATCACGTACTTCTGTTGATTTTCCAGTGCTAAATTTAAGCTGGAGAAATATTTCTCATTTGATGAGCATTTTAAGATTAAGGCTTATAACTAAAGTAAAATTAACTGCACATAGGCACACTGACATACAAAAACAAAACAAGATAAAACCCATAAACACACAAATGAATACGCGCACGTGTGCACACACACACAAATGCACACATACACAAATGAATATACATGCATGTACACAAACATAAATACACATGCATACACACACATGTGCTCACATACATGCACACACATACACACACACACACACAGAGAGAGAGAGAGAGAGAGAGAGAGAGAGAGAGAGAGAGAGAGAGAGAGAGANAGAGAGAGAGAGAGAGAGAGAGAGAGAGAGAGAGAGAGAGAGAGAGAGACACGTCATTTTTCTTGCAAGTAATTCTATTTAACCTTTATTTGACAGTCCAGTGGATGGGACTCATGTAAGTAAAGAATTTTTTTATTTACCAGTTATGTACTTATTTATTATATATTTTCTGATTAAATTGCTTTTGCTCCATGACAATTTCAGACTGTCTGAATGAGGTCAAGATTTCATCCTACATCCCTCTACATCCCTCAATGTGAACATGTCTTTATCCCCCAGATGCTGCTGTCGTAGGAACATCTGTGTTTCCCATGAGGATGTAAGAGCGGAAAGGCAGGAGACTCTCACCGGTCAGTACTTGATCCAGTAACTGAATCTTCCAATATTCAGTATCCTTTGAAGTCCTTTAGACTCTCTATACCTCTTTTTTTGGCTAATGTTTCTCATCAATGAGAGGAAACCTATGTGGTCCGTGAGAAATATGTTTCAACTTTCATCATTATCCTCTTTCCTAGGGTGGTAATCAATGTGTTTATCAAAATATTCTTTGGATATAGTTGAATGGAATTGACATTTGTAAAATTGCATTTTCTTTAAGAGCTAACAGTTTAAAAGAAAATACTTAAAATGGGAACACTCTCAAGCAATCAAACAATATCCTAATATACAAAATGCATATTTATATGATACTAGGAATGAGATTTAAATAAAATATTTTGTTCTGGACATCAGAGTATAAAAATAAACACATTTGAATATATATAATTATATATTTATATATAATTATATTGAATATATATAATTATATATATAATTATATATATTCATATATATAATTATATATATATATATAATTTTACTTGAATAATTAGATGGGGGATTTTTATCAGTATCAATCTCATAGTCAAAATGATAGAAACAAGACTAAAACTAATGTAGAAGTAGCAAGAAAAGTTGGTTGGCTGGTATAGTTAGTGAAATAACTAAATAACCGAGCAGAGTGGATAAAAGCTTCTTCAGCTTCTTGATACAGCATGTGCTGGATCCAGGAACAAGAAAGGCATTGGTTTGCTTTCAGCTTTTTCTCTCTACTCCTTTAACTACGGACCAATTTTGTCCAACAGACAATGTTGGAAAAGAATGTCTTTAGCTAGTTTCCTGAGAAAATTTTTATTACATTTACTATGTAATTTACAAATTACCTGGGACATGAAAAGATACAACACAGACTCTGTTTCTAAGAATGGTATTCAGCATTACATTTTGGAACTGTCCTACTAAGAAAGCTGTTGTCTTTACCTTGAATTTAAAAATGCCAACAAGTCTAGAGGCTTTCTCGGGCAGCAGAGGAGAGCAAGTAAAGAGATCCATAACCAGCGAAACATTATGTGAAAAGAGAGTCTAAAGCATAGTTCCCCATCAAGTCCTTTCTCTCAGTGACTGGAGAGTCCCATGGAGGAAGAGGAGGAAGTGTGGCTGTAGGAGTTAGAGCGGTTAGAGCATGCCCGGAGATCATGGCCTCTGAACCAATTAGGCAGGACTCACATGGACTCACAAAGACTGAAGAAGCAACTATGGATCCTGAATGGGTTTGTATCATGTCCTCTGAATATATGTTATGGTTGACAGCGTGGTGTTTTGGTTGAAATCCTAACAATGGGAGAGAGTACATCTTCTGACTCTACTGCCTGCTCTTTGGGACTCTTCTTTCCATTGGCTTGCATTATCCGGTCTCAATATGAGGGTTTTTTTGCCTTTTCTTACTGTATCTTGTTTTGTCTTGTTTGTCTGTCTTCTCTTGGAGGCCTGCTTTATTTTTTCTGAAGAGGAAAAAGATGGGGAGCAGGTCTGGAAGAGAGGGGGGTTGAGTGGGAGTTGTCTTGGAGGAGTTAAGGGAGGATGGAAGGGAGTGTGGTCTGGGTATATTGTATGAGAGAAAATCTATTTTCAGTAAGAAATAAAGGAAAGAAGGAAGAAAGGAAGGAAGGGAAGAAGAAAGGAAGGAATGAAAGAGAAAGAAGAAAGGAAGGAAGGAAGGAAGGAAGGAAGGAAGGAAGGAAGGAAGGAAG
>NC_034603.1:8379830-8394256 GCF_900095145.1 Mus pahari | reverse complement strand
AAGGAAAGAAGGAAGGAAGGAAGGAAGGAAGGAAGGAAGGAAGGAAGGAAGGAAGGAAGGAAGGAAAGAAGGAAGGAAGAAATGAAAATGCAAATTAATTGGAAGGACCACACCAGAAAATCTGGTCACAGAGCTCCATCTCTGGTTCACTTTATACTAGAAAACTTTCAACTTCCTTTTCAAGATTCAATTCTGCATTCTTGTCTCATCATATGTTTTATCGGCAGAGTCCAAAGTTCTTGTAGAACCCAAACAGGAAGGAAGGATGAAGGATGTAGCTTTAGGGTATCACCTTTGACTGGCTAAGAAAGCAGTCCAGGAGGAAGCTGGAGAGGTAAAGTACTGAATGAATGAGCTTTTGTTGGGAAGCTTGGAGTGATGCTGGGAAATTCCTGAGTTTACAGTTAGATGCCCTGCCATTGCAGAGGTGCTGGTTTTAAAATTAACAAGGCAGGGACTGAAATTTTACCTCTTTCTTGATTCATGTAAACTTTACAAACCAACTCAGATGAGTAGCCAGGAATAATACCTTCTAGGAAATTCTCATTCTTTTGATGATTGAGTTGTCAGGAAGAAGGCTAGAAGGCTAGAAGGCTCAATATTTGCATATTTTACTGAAAATTTGGGGGACATCCTGGTGAAGTTGCCACATGTTATGAGGAAAAAGATGCCCCCTCTTGGGGTTTTTAGTCTTGTTATGAAAAAATTTAAGAACAGACCCATGGGAGCTTGATGATAATTTTATTGGAATGTAAAAGAAAAAGTACCAGGTCAGGCAAACTGGAAATTTTGACTGCTGCTCCTAAGGAAAAGATGGACAAGTGGAAATCCAGAATGAAGATCAGTCCCATGGTGGTCAAACAGCCACAGATATGGAACAAAATTTGGGAGAAAGAGTGAAGCCCAGAGTATTAGGGAAAGTATGCTTTAGACAGAGATAGGAAAAAGACCAAGAGAATATATAAATTATTCAGAAAAACACACCAATGCAGCATGACTATAACTATACTAAATAGTACATGAGGCAAGGGGGATTCTGGGAAGGAACTGTACATTCTCTTAGTACAAGGCTAATTAGTCCTCCTATATTTTTATCATGGCTTAAGGTGGTGGCTCCACTTGACTGAGGGGTTGTCTCAGCCAGGTAAGTGGGTTATCTCCTATGGGAGGAGACAATGGCATATATCCCCACAGAGATAGAGTCCATTCTTTCCTGGAGCATGTGATCACAATCTTGGAGGTATGTGTATATATGTCTCAATGTTAGGATTTATCCTGTCTATGTGTATGTGACTCTCCTCCATTCTCTGTACGCATGACTACTTACCTACTTGGAAATTTAAAGCCAGGCAGAACACTGTGAGTAGAAATATCAAAGTAAGTGATAGTGTTATAGAAATTTGGCTCTAAATGTCATGTGATCAAGTAGCTGTGGTAGTGCCCCCCATCGGCCCCTTTCTCCAGAAAATGTCCTATTTAAAGAGAAAAAAGGTACAATTGAGGATTACCACTAACATGACCTACACTTGTAAGAGTGTGAGAAAATTTGGGAAACGTGAAGCCACATTTCATTAACCTTGAATTACCATAAAAGTGGTACCACTGGCAGGATGTTATTCATGGGAGCATTAGGCAGAATTTTTCAGGATTTATCTGGAGGTATGTGAAATACAAGTAGAGAAGAAAAAGCTATAGGAGCAACAGATAGGAGAAAGGTCACATCTATATAACACATTGATGTTGCTATACTATGGTGTAGGGAGGAATAGTGAATGGAAAAGACAGAAGGACTAATATTTACCATCATTTCATACTTTTAATATTTTTATTTATTGTATACTTTCTATAAAATTGATAAATTTTGGAGGGGTAGAAGGACAAGACCTCAAAGTAAAACTTGTTCTTACTATATTAACATATGACTAGATGAATGAAATAATATGATGATGTGTCTGTATTAACATATGAATAAATGAATGAAATAATATGATGATGTGTCTATATTAACATATGACCAAACAAATGAAATAATATGACGATGTGTCTATATGTGCAATGCCATCAAGAATTAGAGCATACCATCTTCTAAACAAATTATAGAGGTTGCATTATTATGCCAGAGGTAATGGACCCCTCTGGTCAAAGAAAACTAAGTGGTGGGAAGTTTAGCAATCTGTTACCAAGTCTCAGAAAGGCTGGCTGAAAAAAAAGATATGGACTGACAAAACTTGTGAGGTTTGCTTCTTGTGTATGTCATACTACAAATATTTGAAAGACTCAGTTTTCGTGAGAGGCAAACTAGTTAGATAAGGAAAAGTTGTAAGTAAATAAGAATAGGCTAAAATGAACAAAATCCAACAAGAACAACAACAAAATCCCTTGAGACCACTGTTATTATTTTCGTCCCATTTCTGCAGATAAATAGATCCTATTACAACAGGGCTGTGTCCTCACGTAATAACAGAAGGGCGTGGATTGCACTTGCTATGCGCTGTTCAAGTGGTGTGTGTGTGTGTGTGTGTGTGTGTGTGTGTGTGTGTGTGTGTTTTAGAGACTTGCATGGACCAGAACCAGAGATGATAGGAAGACAAATGGTTCTGCTTTCTTGCTTGGCTGCCCCATGTTTACTTTGCTGATTATAGCAAATAGAATTTAGGTTGTTGTATTTTATCAGTCATTTTAACTGTGTTTCACCACTCTGTGGTTTTAAACTAAGTGCCAATATGCAGTAAGAAGATTTGTAATGGTCCTATCTCCAGTCTTTCCTCCAAGGACCTACTGAGTCACTACAATTGATGAGATGCGGCACTCTACGCCTTACAATTGGGGGATTCAGATTTTATGGAGAGGGAGCTAGAGAGAAATTCTCAAGGTTGGTCTTTAAACAAGCATGACAATCCACTACCCATCAGTCTTTGCAGGCCAACTCTTTTGTATATCTACAGCATACCCCTATTCAGCTTAATTCTATAGCTTTGTTTAACTGTCACCTATTTGATCTCTGTTGACACATGCCTTATTCCAAGCTTAAAATTTTCTATTTACAGCTTTAAGAATGTAGAAATTAGAACTTAGACCATCATCCTTTAGAAAATAAACTTAGTCGAGTTCCACAGTTTTTCCGTTCAGATGATATCTGAAATCATAGATGCTGAGGTGGTACAATGAAGGGCTAACTCCCTAATATGTGAAATATTAGTGTGTTTAAACTGGCTTTTCCCTCTCTTCACCACTTTCATTCATGGTAATGGCTTGACCTCTATTCTGAATGGTGTTCCTTCTATTTTTATTTTTCAGAACCCCAAACGAAACATTAAAAAACCCACAATGCCCACTACTAATAAATGTAACTTAAGAACAGGGAGCAACATTCTAATTGCTTTCTTTTCTACTCTGGCTTGGTTCTACATGTGAGTCAGGAAAGGCTTCAAACCTCTATTCCAGTTGGCCTTGTTTATTTTCAGCAAGACCTTGAAATAAATTTATTGTTTTTCATTTATACTTAAGGTCAGAAGAAAGATAAGTTGGGATCTATTGCAATTCACTGTAGCAACCAATAAAGTATTTCACCACAGTCTGGGGAATACATATGACCTCATCAGAAACAATATGAAACGGAGTCTTATTTCAGAGTTTCCCATTTCACACCACATACACAGTCCATGTAAGAGAATATCTTATAGGTTTATCTGCCGGATGGACGTTTCCATGATAAAAAAGTAGTAGAGCCAGGCAACATTTGACAAATTCTGTCACCCAAATCTCCTGAGCACTGGAGTCTAGCATAATTTTTTGATCTCTACCCATAAATATTTATAGTAATTTGCTTTCACTAATATAAGAGCCTAAATAGTTTTTCATTTGTAACAAGCACACACATACACTCACTCACTCACTCACACACACACACACACACACACACACACACACACACACAATATTTTAGATCCAAATTGTCTAAAATAAATAAAATAAAATCATTGGCTGTGTCCTCCCTTACAATGCTGGGATTTGTCCATAACATTTGTTATATAATACATGAATTCAACTAACTATATAGAAAATGTCTAACACTTGAAGTAGTATTTTGATACATAACATAATAATGCTTTATAAGGTTTAAGGGTATAATATCATATATTTTAACAAATGTATCTGTAGTACTGTAACTCTTAACAAATATGTCATGGAATGCTATTTCCTCAGCTAGGTTCTAGTGGTCTTTCATAAACTTGTTCCTATCTGCATTTATTTATTTTTGTGGTGTGTGTGTGTGTGTGTGTGTGTGTGTGTGTGTGTGTATGTGTGCACGTGCATGCGTGCACACATGTGTATGTAGAAGGTTACAAAACCTAACATGCTTGCAGAGGTCAGAAGACAACTGTTGGATGTCAATTCTCACCTGAGCCCTTGTGGCATCTCTGAGTTGAACTCATATCTTGCTCCATTTGCAATTGCCTATACCTTCTGTAACATATTTTGGCGACTTAGCTGCCTTTGGTTCACAAATCAAGATAACTCTATATTTCCAAATCAATAGATTTTACAGTGGCCAATGAAACACAGTAACTTTTACAAAGCATGAAGTTGAGAATGAGGAAAGAAAACAATAGAAGTAGTAGAGCTCATTAATTAATGCCAAGTCACTCTGGATGCGGCTTTGTCCATTAACAATTAAAGCAGAATATACTTTCCAATTATATTGGATCAAGTAAATGCAGATCTTTTGATTTCAGAAAAAAAAAAAACTTTAGGTAGATCTTAATTTTCATATTTGAATTTCTAGTATGATTATGTAACCTTAGCACAAAGGACTCCATTTTGGTTTGTGTGTCTGATGATGCCGTTGTGAGAGTTCAGTCTGTTCTTGTATCTTCATGTAAATTTTAACAGTCATAGTTTATTCCCATTCCCTTCCCTAGCAATCACTTTCACAAGAGCTACAAGTTACAGCTTTTGAAATGACATACATGAATAGCATCAAACATATGCACTCTTTTGTTCTCGGCTTACAAAGTTAACACATACTTCTGATGTTCTATATGTGCTAGTGGATTGTTCTTTTATTTTTTCTGAGTGGCTTCTGATATGGCTTCAGTTCCATGCTAAGGAAAGGTGGGATAGTTAGAGTGTTTTCTCACTTTTTTTCTGCCCCCTTAAGTACATTAACTTCTTACAGTATGTTTGAATTGCTCATTAGAGTTATGATGACATCTACATTACTTCGTCAGGTTGACCCTGGAGTTTAGAATGAACTAAAAATGAATGCTGTTTTTAAAAACATATTTTAATTGAACTAGAAAGATATCAGTTTTCCTCTTTCCTTTTCTCCCTCACACTTACAGATCCCCTCCTTTTAACTGTTCCCGTGTTTTCTTTCCACTTTTACATTAATGGCCTTTTTACTTTAATTATTATTTTAATTATTATTTTTGCACACAGACACACATATATATATACATACACACACACACACACACACACACACACACACACACACACACACACATATGTTTTATACACAGAGTCAGGTTTTGTTGATTGAAAATGCGAGTTTCCAGGGATGACCACTTGGCATTAGATAACCTACAAGTGACTCGTCCCTGAGAGAGGCAAACGCTCTTCTCCCAGCAGTCATTTGTTAGTTGCTTGTAGTTCTTTGTCTTGGCTTGGGACCCTTCGGAATCTCTCTTTTCCTGCATTAATATGTCTATTGATATCCCCATTGGTCCAGTCTTTACACAGCCATTTCTAGGAAAAGCCATTTTACAGCAAGCTCTCTGGTATTCTGGCTCATCCAAGCTTTCTTGCTATTTCCAGAGCTGGAGAAGAATGGACTGTAATGCATGTGTATCCATTGGGGCTGGGCTTCTCATAGTTCATTCATATTTGCATTGTGTCCAGTTGAGGTTTTCTGCTTTCATATTTCTAAGTGTTTTTTTCTTTATCATTTAGATGAGTTGACAATAACTCACTTCTGATGACATTTTCATACATAATTTCACTTCGGCTGACTGTCAAGTGCCTGTCATCCTGTGTTTTTTTTTTTTTTTTTTTCTGCTATACACTTTCATGCCCACAATCCCCCATCCTGACTTGTTCTATTGTCTTCCTCATCCTTGTTGTATAAGGCATCTCACAGACCACTTCCTGGTTTTCTAGACTTTACACAAATTGACTCCCAGCTGGATAGACACTTAACTTGAGACAAGAATCCACACAAGACAGAGGACATACTTTGTTTACCATTCTGATCCTGGGATATCTCTTACTATAACATTTTCCAGTGTCATTTGTTGTCCTGAATATCTCATAATTTATAGCCAAATAAAATCCCAGTGTATATATTGTAGACATATATTTTCACAACATACTTTAAGGTTTTAATCTCACTTCTAGCCCACCAACCTCCAGAAGTAGTAGAAAAGAAAGATTATTAGGATATGGGGTAAGTGGACTTGTTTAGAAATTGTTCTTTGGGGCAATTCCCATCTTCATTGTTGTTAGTCTAGTCCACTACAAATCCCAAACATGAATCATCAGCTGCAGTCTAATCCACTTGACAGACATCACATAGCAACCAGCAGCTACAGTCCAGTCCAGAAGAAACCATAGGGCTCACCAATGGGCCCTGAGTTCTCAGAAGTGACGAAAAGCTGCAAAAATTTCACAGAAAGTTCTTTGGTGAGTTTCTTCGTATGAAGTAACTCAAGCAAAGCTCATCAATGCAATGTAAGGTGAACCAACACATGCATATCCTCAGCGAAGACTAGTGAGGCAAGGCGAAGCAACGCAATGCTCCAGCTCCCACTCAGTGGGGTCATAGTTCTATGGACCCGTTCATGTGTTTGCTATAGCAAAACATCCTTTCACCTGTGTCTGCTTCAACAAAACATCAGTTTACCTGTCTGCTTTAGCAAAACATTCACCTGTCTGCTACAGCAAATCATCATTATTACCTAACTGGGTCTCCAAAGAAACCAGAAATTTCCACTTTAATATATACCACATTTTCATTATCCATTGATCAGCTGCCAGGCAACCAGGGTGACTACATTTCTTTGATAGCATAAAAGAGAACAATGTACTGTAAAGATTTTTTGAGATTTCACTTTTATTTTCCACTTGAAGACATGTAGGCTAGGAACAAGAGAATTTGGGACTAAATATTATTGCCATATTTGTTTAAAAAGTGTTTAAATCATGGTTATAGGTTCATGACTGAAATGTGTACTGGAAAGAATGTATCATTTTAAATCTGCAGTTGTTGACTTCATTGACACAAAATTGTGTAGTTGTGCAAGGAAGCCTTGGTGAACCCCAAAAGACCACCAAGGATCTGACTCCGATGTAATCACATTAGAGTCTCTTTATTACAAACTCCAGTTTGGGCCTACTCACTACCGGCCCACAGGAAGGTTTGGAGAAGCAGCCCTGAACTCTCACTGAGACAAGATTTTATAGAAAAATGGAAGCAAGTGGGGTTTCGACCATTCTGGCAAGCATTTAAATGAATGAGTATTGTAAGTCGACAGGTGGGTGCTCTGAAGCAAGATCGCATAAAATTATAAGTGTTCTGAAAGTACATCTGAAACAACCAGACTAATCTTGGACTGTTGCTAGGACATAGCTCGGCAGTAACTATGACTAAGGACAGGTATGAGGTCCTTTCTGGTATTTGGGTTTAACTGCAGGTCAAGTTCTCAGGCTTATCTTCCCCTTAAGATGGAGGCCAGCTCCGGTCTCTCATGGTTACTACCTGGTTGACTGAGAAGGAACTACATAGTTCAGCTCTCAGTTTCTTTATCTAATACAATCTCCACCTTATGATCTTTTCTATAAGTTGAGCTATTTGCTCATTTTGTCACATTTACCGGCGCCGTTTGGTTTCACTCACTTGTCCACATGGTTATTTGCTTCATTTATTTCTGTCACATGCTCCTGGGCATTTCTCTCTGAATCTTATAATTTACTAAATTTAGTTTTCTCTTTCATGTAGGCTAAATTTCTGCCCTTGTGTTAAGTTCTCTCCTTGTTGACTTCTATTGATTGATCTTTTTAATCTGTTCTAATATGATGATGGAATGATGGGCATTGCCCTCCATAAACTTCTTGTCTTGTATCAGCATATTCTGCCATGCTATACCTTCATTTCTGTTCTTTTCAAAAATATTATCCAATTTTTATTTTGATATATTTTTAAGCATAAGCTATTTGGTAGGTATTACTGAATTATCAAATATATGGAGGTTTACAAATGTTTTTCTATTATTACCTTCTAATTTCACTACACTGTATTTAAAGAGCACATTTTTACTATTAATAGTAGTAGTAGTAGTAGAAGTAGTGATATAGGAAGAACTGTATTATAGGCTAAAATTTAATTTATCTAAATAAATAGCCTGTTCATCCTTGAAAGTAATCTGCCTATATTATTCTAGTGTTGGAAAAGTATTGTTATATATGGTTGATAACTCTAATTTTTTAAAAAATTATTTGTATGTGTGGTGATTTTCTGATTGCTTTTCCATAAATTACCAAGAAAAATTGGAAAATTTCAGAGATATATACAAATAAAGAATCTTTTACACTTGATGTTACAGACAAGAGAATTAAGAAGAGAATTAAGTCTTTCAAGAAGTGCTCAGAAATTTAAAAAAATAATATCAGAAAGAAATTTTAGAATAAAAGATACATGCATCATTAAATGTTATTTAAATTTCCCCATTATTTTTTTTTACCTGTAATAAGATTTTAGAATACTGTATTCAAGAATTTCTTCTTCTACTTTGAGTAATGTTAAAAAGTAGGATTTGGGAATTTATGCAAAATTAGAGTGTGTGTGTGTGTGTGTGTGTGTGTGTGTGCTAGATGATAAAGTAAGAACCTGGAACAAGGTTTTACTCTGAGCTCAATCTCAGTGGCTATCAAATCTCTCACTATCTTGGTTTCATTTTGCTGCCTTGTGTTATTCAGATCTGTCCTGCTGGTGAGAACATAATTTGTCCTGATGAATAGACCTTATTACTTTGCCATATGTGGTAGAAGAAAACTTAGAGTATTTAGATTTGTTTTTAGGCTTAGGTCATGATGAGTACTTTGAAATATTAGAGTATAATTATAAACTGAAAAGCCACATGTCTTCTTACATGTTGACAAGGTAAAATCTGGGAGAGCAGCAGCTTAAAGTGAGGTATGATTCATCAAATCATGCTCTGGTCATTCTATTGGTTTGATATTATATTTTGATGGTGAAAGTAGGAGTCACAGAAGAATCGTAGAGACCGAATAACTTAGGGATAAAATATGGAGCTTTTCAAGACTGCTTTGGCAGAAAGGTAGAATAATCACAGCAGTAAGAAACTATTGGACTTTTGGAAATTTCATATTTTAACCAAATAGCTATGGAAGCACGGGTGATATGGAGGGCGGAGGTCATACCCATTGGAAGAGTGCCTCTGAAGCCTATGGACTGTATGATAATCATCATTGATGTTTTTGCTTCTTTGACGATTATTAGACAAGGAATTTCAGTATAATTATGCTTGATGGAACTGTGACAGACAGTAAAGTAGAAATGGAATAATCCCTAACCTTCCTGGCAGAGCAGCACATGCTCTCTTAGAACGTAAACACGCATCATTCAGACTGCCTGTGGCTTTCTCGGAAGAAGGTGGGAGATAGCCTTAAAGGGAAGTTTGGCTTTTAGCATTGAATCCTGGAAATGGATTAACATGCCAGAAAGGATGGGAAAGGTGAATATGGATAGTAATCTAGGGAACAAGATGGGAAAAGCAGTGACCTCATGGAGTCTGCCCACACTGTGGGTCTCTTCGGAAGAAGCCTCAGTACTGCTGCTTAGCGGGACTAAACCTATTTGATTGCCTGCTGCTATCGAATAGATGACAAAATGATATATTTTCAGCTTTGGTGTCTGAAACTATTTTCAGTTTCACAAGATTTAGCTCATATTTCAGCCAAATTTTAAAGAGGTTTAGTTTTGTGGGTTTTGTTTAATTCTCTTAGCATTTTTGTTTTGTTCTGTTTTATTCTTTTGGTGTTTATATCCATGGGTTATAGTATAATTTTCACTAAGGTGAATATATTAATTTTGATGTTCTGAGACCTCATCAATTCCTTTCCTTCCTCAAACAAAGTAGGCATGAGCCTGGGGGCTACGCCTCTTTAGGGAACTGGCTAAGCACCATTGATTGTAAGAACGTGTGATTACTTTCCTCTTACTGCTGAGTAACTTTCCTTTGTGTGAAACCTGTTAGGGAAGCCAAATCAGTCTCCTATCTTCCCACCTCCATTGTCACTTGCCACAGATAAGCCATTGTTGAGTGCTGGAGTCAAGAGCTTGCTGATCTCTCCTAGCAGAAGCAATTTCCTGTTTTCAGAAACTTATAATGAGATTTAAAAAAATGCAAACAAATCTAATATATCCACAGAGAGATTGCAGAGTTGGATAAACACAGACAAACCGATGTTTAAACTTTTGTAACCTTCTCTAAATTTCTTTTATTAATTTGCCAGTAAGTTTATTTGCTCAGAGGCTGTACTGATCTGGAGACAAATATTCACAAAATATATGTTCTAAAGTTGAAATTATAGTCATTTGTAGATGGGAAGACTTTCACAAATGCTTGTGTGTTTGTTTGTGTGTGTGTGTGTGTGTGTGTGTGTGTGTGTGTGTGTGTGTGTGTGTAAGTCCCAACAATTTAAGGAAATTGTTTTTAACTTCAAAGTATATGACAAAGAATGTGCTATGTTTATTGGAATGAGTTTTTATTATGAGAGGATATACTATGGGAATACTTGAGTACATTTGTTTTTCCAAAATAGAAAGCTGGTGTATAATTATTGAAAGATGTCTGGTATATTAAGTCTATAAGAAAAATTTGGGGTCCTCAACTTGAAAGAGATTCTTTCAGCAATTTAGTAAACTTAATTTATTCTACTATAATAATTGACCTATAATTTCATCAGAATATCTTGATAAAATATAATTGCCCAACTTGACATAAACTGTGAAGAATAACCCTCTTTGAGGGGTTAACCAGATTACAAATGACTGTGTGCATCTCTGCTGGTCATGATCTTGATTGCTAATTAATATAGGAGGGTCCAATCTACTGTAAGCTCTATGATCCCTAGACATGTTGTCCTGAGCTATAAACAAACCAATAAATGAACAACAGAAAATTAGAATGGGATGGAAAGTGAAATAGCGCCAGTGTTTGTTTAGCCATGGTTTGTACCTCCACATTTGAGTTCCTGCCCTGATTTCCTTCAATGATGGCATAACATGGAAGTTTAAGTAAATAGCACCAATACCAGTACTAACCTCCCCCCATTTAAGTTGCTCTTGGTTGTAATGATTAAGCACAGTGACAGAAAAATAACTAAAATAGTTGAGAACTTGTTAAGCTTTAGGCATTCATGTTGGCCATAAGAATCAGAGAAATCCAGGAATATCTTCAAGCTGGACACACAAACATGTGGCAGTGTCTTCCTGACTCTACATGTGCCATTGCTTTAGTGTCAAGTGAGTCACTAAGTTGTCCTGACGTATTTCCACAAAACAGAGGGTCTCTTCCTTCCACCTTTAAACCTTAGCCTGTCATCTCTAGAGTAGCATCCTTGAAAGTTTTCTAATTAGGTTATCAAACAAAGTGGCTGGGCTGCCAGCTGTTAGTTTTATCTCTAGAAGTTATAAATGTATTTTCTAAATGACAAGAAACCAAGACAGATTTTGTTGAAGCATTACAGAATTGATAGCACAGGGAAAATTTTTTCTCGATGAACTTCTATATAGTATTCAAACTTATTGAATTTCTTCCCCAATACTGAATTTTTTTTTCTTTTATGGGAGCAAATCCAGGGTCTGTACATGCTAGGCAAAGGAAAGGCAAACACCCTAGTTCTGAACTATATATTTCAAGGGTCATATTTCAGAAAGACTTGTTCCTTACCAGTGACCATTTGCTTTTATTTATTTTTGCATCAGCTGAACCCATCCCTTATCTGTTCACTATGCTATATTTGCGCTAAGCCACAAATCAAATCTTGGTTAAAGTATGTTTTAAATTAAGTAGAATTCCATCCTTTTCCCCCTTCCCTTTTCCCCCTTCCCTTTTCCCCCTCCAGTTGCTCCCAGGTACTCTCCCTGCAAGACCTTCAGGCCCTTCTCAATTCTCAATTTGATATCCTCTTGGTTTTTTCTTTGACCATTATTGCTGTGCACGCGCGTGTACACACACACACACACACACACACACACACACACACACATCAAATCTTGTAGCTCTCCATGTAGATGTCATAGATGTCATAATTTTGCCACTTTGTAATTTTGCTGCCATGGTCAATTTGCTAAAGCTCATATCTCAGACAGGGTAGTAATCAAATGCTTCTTTGAATACCATCCGTGAGGAACTGTAGAATACATAGAACACTAACAAATTCTCGCTTTCTCCTAGACATCATGATTTTACTCTGTGCCATGTCTTAGTCATGAAGTGCTGCTTCCTGTGAGGCCAAAGTAAGGAGGTCACACAATGGAAACCCAAGATTCCAATAGTGTGAGTTCAAATGAACCGTTTGTTCTTTTAAGTTGATTTGTCTCAGATAATTAAGAATGGAAATATGAATAGTGCACATGCCTTTCTGCACTTGATGATTGTGGCTTCCCAGTATGTTTCAGGAAAACAAAAACAAAAAACAAAATTACCCAAAAAACAAACAAAGAAACAGACAAACAAAAACCAGACATATGTTAAAATGTCTTTTGATTCATGTTTTCCTCCAGTGTTCTGTGTGCTTCAATTTACCCATTGCAAATTAAGGAGCATTATGAGTTTATATTTAAAAAAAAAACAATAATTTTGCAATATCACATTACAGAAATCTGGGCCCATAACTCTATCTGCTCAAAGGAGATTCTTTGTTTGAGCTTTATTATGTGTTATGAAACTAAATGAAATACAGGAAGCCATGATTTAGTATGCAGCATGGATTTGCCAACACTAGTTCAAATTAGACCTGCCAGCTAACCCCTATTTCTCACTTGTGAGTCCAACAAATAAATTATAAATGTTGGCACAATATTTATATTATTACTTTTATAGCCTACGATTTACAACCCTCGCTGTCCTTGAGCAGCTCCATGTATTTGTTACAGTCCCCTCCAGGGAGGATTCATTGAATGAAGGCTCAACATCTGTGCTCAGGGAAAATTCGGGCTCAGTCTACTATGTTCCATTTCCCAAGAAACATTACTATTCCACATTGATTGTGTAACGGCGGATTAATTATGCTGTCAGGTAGTGTATTTATGTCCTTGGTAGTTGTATTGGCTTGCTGACTCTAAAATGGCCAGCATACATCCTTCAGTGGAACACATATTTGTTGTATAAGATGCATCTGTGCTGTATATTGCAGGGGAACAGGTGCTGTATCTGTATTTCAGGATGACTAGTGGAAAGACTTCACCAGCTGCATTTTAACTATGTAAAAGAATATAAGCTGATGTGTTACTTACTAAATTAGCCACTGGTGCACACTGATTCAAAAGGAAACTACCTATATTTGAATTCCACATTATCAATTATCAACTCTGCAATCTAAGGTAGGCACCTATTTCAAACAGATTGGTGACTGATCCTCTGAAATGTGTCCATCATATGTTAGCTATTGTTGTTGCACCATGAAACCCTTTAGGGAAAGCATATATAAATAGCCTTTCCCCTGACATATGTGAACATTATTCATAGGTGAGTACATATATGTACTCACCTATGAATAATACGAAACACTCTTTTTCAAAATACAGAAATTACATTCAGTCAAACCACACCCCTCTTAAATTTGCCTTCCCAAGGCCTGAGGTAAAGACTATATTAAAAAGGTGTAAAAATTTTAAGTGCTAAATTAGGCCAGAGTTAACCCCGAAATAGATTCTTTCCTTTCATGTTCTCAATGACTTCTGAGTACAGCTATACTAAAGAACTCTGGCTCTTCCCTGATGCCGAGAGATATTAAGATATGTGCATGACACAAGCACATGAGACATCTCGTCATCAGGAATGTAAGAACCAGTGCACGTCCTGCCTACAGTCTGCTGCACTGGAGTGTCTTAGTCTGTAAACGCAGCCCTTCCATTATCCTACTTAGTAGTAATCTTGCTTTAGTGGGAACAACCCCCAAACTCCTTACCACAGCCTACCTGCCCTTATATACTGCACACCTGCCCTTTTCTCTCTTCTATAGTTTCTTGTTCTTCCTTGAATAAAATGTTCTAGTCACAGTTTGATTTCACAATTTAATAAGTTATTTTCTGGTCTATGAAATTTTTTGCTTGTTCCCCCAAAAGACCTATCTCTCTCTCTCTCTCTCTCTCTCTCTCTCTCTCTCTCTCTCTCTCT
>NC_034603.1:8337378-8379560 GCF_900095145.1 Mus pahari | reverse complement strand
TCTCTCTCTCTCTCTCTCTCTCTCTCTCTCTCTCATCGATAAGCACTTTGCAATGCCTCTTCCTCTAGGTCTCTGAAAATATAATCTTTGTGGTGTTGCTGTTCTCAAGCATTCTTCTTAGAGTAATTCTGCTGATTCTTTTCCACATCCTTTTTCTCTTTATGATATGTGTTAATATTTGTAATTTTCTTTGCATTCATTTTCCTGTTACATGTCTATAACCCTAGGAAGGCAAGTACTTTAAAATTTTATTTATGGTTGTATCTCTACAGATGAAATTACCAAATAGTGTCTTAGTAAGCTTTTCATTACTATAACAAATAACTAATGCAATAAATTTATTTTAAAAATCTTCCTTTTGTTTCATAGTTTAGGAGTTTTTAGTCTGTGGTTGATTGGCTTAATTGCTTTCACACCTGCAATAAGACAGTCTGATACAGCAGGAGTATACTCAATTCATACATGCCTAAGGAGGAAAGATATGAAAAGTAACAGAAAATGGTCCCACAACCCATATTTCCCTACAAGAGCTTATGTCAGGAGACACAAGGACCTCCCACTAGATAGAACTTATTGAAGATTCTGCCGGTTCTCAATAGCAGTATGCTGGAAACCATGTCTTGGCCTCAAAAGATAGTGAAGATCTATGCCTTAGCATGCAGGAGCCAGAAATGGTTCAGACAAGGTAGGCAAACAAGAATAGGAACAGACTGCAGGGGCATCGACCCTAGACTAGTAACTCAAATTCACAGTTGAATTGCAGAGAATAGTAAATCCAACCATTATTAGTTTAGAAAACAATTTTTGTTGTATGGTTATTTTGTTTTTGCTTTCAAGAAAGTACTAACTGCTCTATTTATCCTAATTCACTATTTAATCATGCAAATAATACTAATGAATAAGCTATCGCTATAAAATATGTATTTTATCAAGTAAGACTAAAAAACTACTGAAGGGAATATTAATAGCCATGATTCATCTACATAATTCCAAGGTTATATTGTTCACCTACCAAACAGTTTGACCTACCATTTGAGGAAAAGTCAATGATATCCCTAATATGAAAACAGTATTTTTCAGATACCTGGGGATTTTCTCTTTAGAAGAATATATAGTTATGAGAATGTCAACTGTTTTGGCTACTGTATCTTATTAGCTTGGCTAAATTTTAATGAGAACTTGAAGTTGTGTGGTGCAAAAAACAGTAATTTATGCCTCACTTAACTCTGCCAGTTTTGGTGCAAATAATTAGATCATAGTAACTAAATGTGGGAGTTCAACATAGAGAACTGAAAACAGCTCTGATAGCAAGCTATTTAAACAAAGTGGAATTTTTTCTGAACTGCAACATTGAGCTGTGGGTGTTAGAGCCATTACTGTGTACTGCCCCTTACATAATCAGCACTAAACAGAACCACTTCAGGTTCCTCCCAGAAACTATTTTCCTCCTACATGAAATTATAGGTCTGTCCCTCTATGATATATTCATTGGACCATATTTCAACGGATATTTCATATTTCAACAATAAAGTCTCCAGTAAAACCTTATAGAAAAAGCTCCTTTTATTAAAGAAGAATTTGTAAAATATCCCCAGTAATCTGGGAAAATGTAGACACAGATTGTCAGTATATGAACAGATTCTTATACATATGACAAGATTTTCAAAAATAATTACAATATGCTTAAAAATAAAAACAACTCCCCTATAAAGGTTCTCTCCACTCCAGGAATGGGAGGAATGAGTCACACCTTCATCCTATAATTCTTTATTGATTATCTTACATGTCTCTGGGTCCCAGATGGGGTGTTAGCAATCAAAGATAAGAAACCCCAGGAGGCCCTCGGTGTTTATTAGGTGAGTCAGACATATATATGCAGAGAACATCTCTGTTCCTAACATTAAGAATAGATGAGCCCTATAGATCCTGCCCATCTTTCCAAGTACCATTACACCTGTGTCTGAATACTACAAGTAGCACATGAAAATTTATATTGTCTGATGCCTTCATATCTACTGTCCTCAATTCCTAAACCAGATGAATGCATATTGTGTAATATGAAACCATGATCTGTTAGTATTGTTGTACATTTAAAAATCCCAGCACTGTGAGAGATTCAGAGTAGACTCAAATCCCTGAATAAATAAACAGTCATGGTTGCATTCAATCTAGGTCATAGCGCAACTGAATTGTGCTTCCTATTAAAATGTCAAGGTAAGAAATCTAAATCATGTAACTTTTGATCATGTGTTACTTTAAAATAACAACTTCCTAAATTCTAACTCCTTCCTTTTAAAATACATTTACCCACATTGGTTTTCATTATCAAATAGTTTATAATTTCTCTGTTCATTTTCTTTTATCAAGACACACCCCAGTAGATTGGAAGCTCCATGGGGATAGGGATTTTTTTTTTTTACTTAATTATTTCACAGGAGGGGACTTCTCAGTGTTAGAAGCATGTACTGTTCTTCTTAATGATTTGTTTTTATTCTTTTAAATCACAAATGATTAAAACAGTGCCCGATCCACAAAAAGTGTGAGACAGATATTCACAGAGTGAAAGGAAAAATAATTACCATCTTCAAAAATGTCAGTGCAGTTTTCATTACACGTGGGAAATATATGAGGAATGTAAATATAAACATTATTTCCCTATAAGTGAAGAAATTAATGAGAATAATGACTTTTAATAGGATCACAAGTTCCCTGACCTATTCTAATATATGTGTGCAGAATTAAGATACATGTAAAACTCATTAATAAATTGAAAATAAGACTGCATCTTAAAAAGCATATATATGCTTTATATATATATGCATATGTATAATATATATATATATATATATATATATATATATATATATATATGGTGCTTTAATTATTTTCTCTCCATGTGAAGACTCATAATCCATTTATAGCCTTGCTATAATTGATGTTTTATTAACATTGAGGTAGTATTGGCATTTTTGTGTATATTGATGGTCAGTCTCAGTCATAATTCTCGCTGGTTATTGCTAATTGAAATCGGCAACAGGACTAACATTTGGAATGAGAGATAAGTCTAAATGGCCAAAGCACATTTCCTTTCAGATAATTTTTCTCAACAACCTCATACTGCCATGTAAATTCTTTTCTGGCTTGTTCCTACTCAGTGAATTCTGGTGCTAGGATGAGCAAAGAATGCTTCCATGCTATAAGGTTACACAACTCAGGGTGTTTGTTACCTTGCGTCCCAGTTGTTGCTGTATGGACGAGACTCAGGTGTCAAGATGAATCATCTGCCCCAGGTTAGAGTGGAATTAGGGTTAGAATCAGGACACTTTGTGCTCTATCTGCGATGTCTTTCCCCACTGGCATAGCAGCTTAAAGACAGATCCTGAAGCTACCATTGAGGAGCAAGAACACAGTCACAGTCACAGGAATTGTCCGTGTATCAACTAGTAACTTCCGAGGACCTTCTCCTAGTATTACCATGCCCCTTATACTTAGTTCAAATGCTTGCTGTCAGAATTTTGAAACTCTTAATTTGAACAAGCTCCTTAGTACTTTCGTTTTGCACTCAATTCTATAAATTAAAACAGTAATCTGACTGAATCAGCAATTTAGCATGGTAATGATGAAGAAAAATTTCACTTTGGTTGTAGTATATTGAGTATTTTTCTTTTGGAAAATATATACAAGCCAAATAAATGTACTACCAACGACGGATATATGCTAGACATCCCTTCATGTAACCCCATATAATGTGAACAAAATCTCACTGAGAGTCCCAAACAAAGGCTCCTTGGTGCCGTTCATTCCAATTTATCTTCTTTTTGAGGACTTCCTTCTCTCTCAAAAACAACCTCCAGGGAATCCTTCATCATTTTACTTTTTTTGGTTTTTTGTTTCTTTGTTTTGTTTTTCGAGACAGGGTTTCTCTGTATAGCCCTGGCTGTCCTGGAACTCACTTTGTAGACCAGGCTGGCCTTGAACTCAGAAATCCACCTGCCTCTGCCTCCAGAGTGCTGGGATTAAAGGCGTGTGCCACCACGCCCAGCTCCCATCATTTTACTTTTAAAAATACATTAAAAGTTATTTCTCAGCCACTTAACCTCCTTCAGACCATAACTGAGGCAAATGGGGACTGTATGCCAAATAAGTGGTTGTTATGAAGAAGCAACAAACTGAAGTGTGACAACATGGTTTTTTGTTTTGTTTGCTTCTTTTTTCCTACTAATATTTTTCAGTGTTAGAAAATAGTGGAGTTGTGACCTTTTCGGTCATATATAAAAACACTTATGTTAATAAATTATGTACAGAATTTTTATCTCTTTAACTGTATGTCCTCGAGGAAGAGGCTCTAACAACTTTGTAGTACAAGAATATTTATCCCAAGTGAATTCTGTTACATTCTTTTAAGATACAAAGTGTTATTTTTGCACCTGCTGTATTCCCAAGGGATTTGACTTAAATAAACAAAGGCCTAGAACAATGTATTTTAACTACTTCACCATCCCTCTAGACCTCTCAGAAAATCCTAACCAGAAAGTAATGTTATGGGCTGGGCTAGGTTCTCAAATGGGATTGCAAAGTTGGAAGACAGAAATGTTTAGGGAAAGGAGCCTGTTTCCCCCCCTTCCACCTTCTCCTGTGGTGGATTCTGCCTTCTGGTGATTTAGCTATTTAAATCTTGCCTGTTGTTTCCTAGTGAAAAGAGTATTTTATATGTTAGCTAAACATTATTGCATTATGTAGTCTTGTCAATTATTGTTCTTGTAAGTGACTGTGATAGATCATTACATACAAAGCAGATATTTGAGTTATAATGATCAGAGTTAATCAGAGAATGCAGGCACCATCAAGCCATTGCACAGCACTTGCTAGCTGTCGATTTTAACAGATTGAGAGTTTCATATCTTCTAGTATTGCTACTGTCTTGTTTCTCCATATTCTTTTTAAGTGCAAGTTATTTAAATTTTCTCTAATAATAGCCTTAAGAAGGAATCTATTTACCTTTTATCTCCCATCCCTGTAGATTATTGGAAATAATAAAGAGAGTCAAGTTTGATTCTGGTTTTATTTTTTTTTTTTTAAGCAATGAATTAACAACCTTTTAAGTTTGGCCAATTTATTTTTGTTAGGAAAGTGAGAATCTGACCAAGATATTCATGAGCTATCCCTAGCCCAGAGATAAACATGGATGTCAACTTTCAATAATGTAATTGATTTATTCATTATCTTCTGAAATAACTCCGAGTATCTTCAGGCATTTTGGTATGCACAACAAAAAGTACTTTTTTATAGGTAAAGTGTCACATGTATGTTCTGAACTTGCAAGCTAGAAAATGTCTTTCTGAACAGATGCTCAGTTTAGTTAGGGTTTTATTGCTATTAAGAGACACCATGACAAATACAACTCTTTGAAAGGAAAGCATTTCATTTCATTTCATTTCATTGAGGCTAGCTTACAATTTCAGAGGTTCAGGCTATTACTATCATGGTGGGAAGTACAGCAGCCTGCAGGCAGATGCTGGAAGAGCCAAGAGTTCTGCATCTTGATTGGAAGGCAACCAGGAGAAGACTCAATTCTGAAGACAGCCAGGAGAAGCATATCATTTTTACTGGTCAGAACCTCAACATAAGAGGCCTCAACACCCACCTTTGCAGTGACATACTTTCTCCAACAAGGCCACCCCTTCTCTACTAAGGCCACACCTGCTGGTAATTTCATTCCCTTTGGCAAAGCATTCAAACACCACATGAACACAAACTGGTTCAACTCATTGAGAAGTAACAACAGCATCATCCCAAAGTCCAACTCTACATAATGAATGCTGTTGTTTAAGTTGGAGCTTTGAATCACACCTTATTCCTGGGATGGCCTTTCACAGGGACATTTAAGGGATGTTTCTAATTATGTCAGTAAGCATGGTTTATGCCCATCATCCTTCAGTCAAAAACTATTGTTAGATATTCAGAAAAGCTTGCTGTAAAACTGTGCATGGTGATACATTAATGCCAATACTCAAAGGAAGTTGGCAGGTAATTGAAGTCAACATAGACTAGAAAGAAAGACCCTGTTCCTGAAAAGGTTGATATTATTTCTTCATTAACACATTTATCTTGCCAACAGAGGCACTAAAACTTACGAAAGAATTGTATAACTTCCATAGTAAATATCTGAATGTAATGATCATTTTTAAAATTAAGTTTGATTATATTTAAATATAATCAAAGTGAACTAAGTCCGATGATGCTAAAGATTTTGTTACCTATCTCGTATGCCATCAGTTTGTTTTATGTAAAATTCATTTATAAAGTTAGAAGATTTAGGAGGAAGTAGAAAGTTAATAGGGCTAGTTCATATATGGTAATGATATTATGATTCAGATTTTTATTTAGTTGCACTGGGGTCATATTTAAAATGGGTCCAATAGACTTAGGCTGAATATGTACTATAACTGTTCATAGTTTCCTACATCAAAGTTACTTTTGGGGTGTTGATGAGATGACTTAGTGGATATAGGATTTGCTACTTGATATGAAGACCACAATTTGAATCTTCCAGAATCAACATAAAAAACCATGTATGGCATCATGTTTCTATATTCTTGTTCCTACAGCGATACCTGATTGGAAACAGGAGAATCATTTGTCCTTTAGACATATGCTATGCTCCCACACATACAGAGTGTAAACACACACACACACACACACACACACACACACACACGCACACAAACACATGCAGATAAGGATAAGTAGTTTATTCATTGGGGATGATAATGTATATCTGGAATAAGTCCTAGGTAAGGGAGAATGTGATGAGCAACTAAAGGATGCACGCTTTCCTTGTATTTATAATGACAAGATTTAAAGTAGTCAGAGATGTCATATTTAAAAGTGATAAACTGCATTCAAAGACATTTTGCTGTTAGGAATGACGAATGGCATATGTTTCATTTATCACTCAGTTTTCATTTGATGCTGAGAGCTTGCTCTGCCACCCAGATAAGCTCAGTACAAAAACATTCTCAGAATGCAATCATTTGTAATCCTTGAAAATTCCCCAGGAGCATGTATGGATGAGGGTAGTTGACTGCTACCTAAGCTTTCGTCTGGGTCTACAATTTATATGACTGGTTGACTTTCTTGGAGAATTTGCACTAGAAAACAACTTAAACTATATCCCCAGTATTCACTGTCCTAGATCAACCATGACTTTTACAGCTTAAGAACCTTGGAAAGTAATCAACTTAAAAAGGGTCATTTAACAAGTTAGTGCTCAAAATTTGGATGAACAGATGTCCTAGTGTTACTTAGGACCTGCTGCTTGTACACTGCCAAATTTTAAGATATTATGAACAACATATACATTTGAAAACAACCTAAATTTATTGAATATTACGATCTTAAAAATTTTTACATATGCATTGAAATTTAATATTAAGAAAAACAGTAAACTATATTATAATGCATATGAAAACATCTCTGAAATAATTATTTGATTCAGAAATGAGTCTACTGCTACCTTCTTAAATACCTTTGCTTTATCTGAATGCTTAACCCCTAGAATTCAAGAAATGAAATTAATTTTTTGTGTGCCAATATTAAGAGGTAGCTTCTTAAAGGGTGACTAGTCCTTACAAAGGAACAAAGGGAATGTATATATATATATATATATATATATATATATATATATATATCCACATAAGTACCTTGCAAGGTGGTGCTATCTATGATTACAAGACCCTTGCCAGATACCCAATATACTGAAATCTTTAATTCTGACAGCAAGCAATCCATTAATTTTATTTATAAATACCTGTAAATACTCGTGCACTTTGTTTTATGTGTTCAATCAAATTAAGATAACATTGCTAGTAAGTAGATCATAGTATTTGTTGTAATAAAGTCCTAAGTAGGTAGAAGAAGCTTAAAAAGTTAGAAGGTGTACTTAGAGGAAAGGGCTTCAGCACCCCAATGGAATGTTAAGGGGAATTTTACAAGGAACCAGCAAGAAGCTGTGGTGACCACAGTTTATTCTTCTTAGCTATAGTCATGCTCAGAATGTTGGTAGAGGAAATAAGGATCATTTTGATGACAGTCAAGCCACAATAAAAGACAAGCTAATGGAAAGCTGCAAGAAGGCCATTCCTTAGACTGTGATTCAATTCTAATGTTTTCTGGAGGGAAACTTACATGATAACTGGATGTTTGACAGAAGAACTATGTAAGGGTATTAAAGATTTAAGAAGTAAGAAACAAAATGAAGACTAAAAATTGTACTTACTGTAATATTTACAAAGCAGTAAAATTTTACTCCTTATTATAAAGTATATGTGATATATATCTATGTCTATAGACAAACAGACAGATCAGTATTCGTGGAGGCTATATAAAAGCAAGCACTGGGTCCTCTGGTCCTGTATAAGTGCTGGGAATGCAACCTCTGCAAGAAAGCTCACTTGTAATTGTGGAGTAGTTTCTCCACACCCAAGTTCTCAGCCTTGCCATGACATAAAGAATGAAGAGTGTTGTGAGAACAGTAGTGGGGCCCAATCAATGTTTTATATGGAGATTGATTGGGATAGAAATTTATCTCAATTAAAACCAACCTTGAGTCTCACCATTATAAATGGTACTTAGAGAATTCGAGGAGGATGTTGGGACAAGTAGTTGAAGGAATAGTGGGACTTAATGGACTTATTTTCTTGGCAAGAACAACATAAATGGGGTTCAGAGGGGCATTCTGTGTTCTGAATGTTATCTCTCATCATCATATGTTGAAATGTACTAACAAATGGAGTTGCATTAAGACATGACCTTGAGGTCACACTGTTCTACTTACATAAAAGAGGGCTCTTTGGGGGGACTTGGAATAGTGGCCTGGATAGCCGTAGAAGAGTCTGTAGGCTGCAACAGTGAATCCTTCCTTTTTTTTCCCCCTCACTTTTAATTTTTATATTTGAAAAACAAAACGTTTACTAATATATATATATATATATATATATATATATATATATATTACTAATATATATAACTGATGTGAATGAAAAATCTATCTGTAGAACCCAGCACTAATATAACAGGGTTCACAAATGCACCCTTCAATTTTCTAGAAGCTACATTGCAAAAGGGAAGAAAAAGAGATTAAATGGATTTTTATAATGCATTTTCTTGGCCAATGTATCAAAATGTCTTAACTTCAACATAAAATCAATGTAACAGTATTAACGAGATATTTTATCCTGCTAAGTCATTGAAGCATAGTGTGTATTTTAATCTTACAATAGTTCGCAGTTGGTATTAACACCATTGCAAATGCCCCCTAACCACAGATGAATTCTGGCTACAGTATTGAGTAATGTGGTCCCAAATAATGACTTTTAATCATTTCTTGAATTAGGACACTAGGAATGACTTTATCAAGGAGAAGACTTACTATGATCACTGCACACAGGAAGACTTGTACAAGCACCTCCACTTTATGATATTATTAAATTTTTCACCTAAATGAATGTGTACTGCTAAGTTGTTATAGAAACCTCAAAACATTAACAATAGAGACCTTTAGTAAGGAGTATATACATTACACCTATTTTATAACAGTACAAAAAGGACAAGCTCACAGGAGCATATATAAATAAAGCTTATATGTTACTAATTGAAAGATAGATTACATCTGCATTTTTCATAATAAATATTTCTGAGAAGAAAATAAAACAATATTATCATAAAAGAAGTAAGAAAGCTGTTTTGAAATTGTAATTCTCTCAGTGGGTGGGTGTTAATTTTTCTTTATGCCTACATATGTCTTTTCTAATTGTACAATAAAAATATATTGCTGTACTATTCATGAATTGTAAAAGAAAAAAACTACATTTGTGCATTTTCTACATGCCTTAGTTTCCTCCAGTTACTATAAAATGCCCTGAAAAAATTCAGCTTAGAGCTTATATTAGATCACAATTCCAAGTTGCAGTTCATCATTGCCAGTAAGTCAAGACAACAAGAATTTGAAGCAGCTGATAATATCCACAGGTTCAAGAGCACAGAGAAAGGTGCTGCAGGCTTCTGGTCAGCTTGCTTTGTTTACCATTATACAGTTATACTATAACTAGGACCCAAAGCCAAGGGAATGGTACTGCCTACAGTGGCCTATCTTCTCATATTAATTAACATAATCAAAGCAACCCCCCACAGATATGCTTGTAGGCCAACCTGATCTAGACAAGTCTTCATTGAGATTCTTTTCTCAGAAGTTTCTTGAGTATATCACATTGACAATTAAAATTAACCTTCTCACCCTTTCCCTTAAGGTGACAAACAAGGAAATATAAAGTAAAACATGAGTAAAATGAACTCAATGATAGAAAGGGCATATATAAACATGTACAAAAGAATCCAGAAAAGTATACCAAGTTACCAGGTAATATTTAATTAGATAATTGCACTGGAAGTCTAATCAAAACGTAACTGGGCTTTTCTCGTGTTCCTGAAAACATATTTACAGTGTGACAATTTGGGTAAGTTTTTATATTTGTGTTTATATATCTTAAGTACATAAAATCTAGAAAAAAACAGCCAAGGTAGATGATATATTTCATAGTCATCTGGTTGGTCTTTGATGTATTTTCCGAGTTTTCTGAAGTCTCATGACATGATGACCCAGCCAACCAATTCGGTTGCCCAAGTAATAGGACTTTTCCCTGCAGAATATGCATTTATTCAAATCAGCGACAAATGATGCCATTGCCACATAGCATTTTCATAGATCTCAAGTTCCTGAGGACTTAGATAGCACTAAAACATAACTAACAGAATAATAATTTAGGAAACAGGGGATCTGAATTGGTCATTGTGTTCAGTTAAAGCAGAATTCCCCCCTGGCTTCCAACACATTGAAAAAACGTTCGGATTTTCTGGACATAATAGGCTTTATAGGTTTTAAAATTATTGCCATTATATTATGATGCCTTAATGATAAAGAAATTGTTTATGCAGTTTTCCTCACCTAAAAAGCAAGTTTTGTTCCCAAGGACAAAATGACCCATGGACTTATGAAGGTACAGCACACACACGCACGCACACACACACACACACACACACATACACACACACACTTAATAAGACCTTAAGAGGCCCAGGCTAAAAGAATGGTGGCAATAAAACTATAAAATAAAAGAGGCTGGGGACCCTGTAGAAGAAACAGATCACAGGAGCGTGTAATCACTTCTCTCATGAGGCATCTGCTAATCTAAGGAAACCAAGCTTGCAGCTCAGCAGCTCTGATGGGAAGACATAGGGAAAACAGTAGATGCGTGCCTTCTGGGGCTGAGGTTCCCATGGGAAACCAAACCTGTGTTAACAGGCACTGTAAGATCCGATGATCCTGAGCACGCCTCCTGAAGTGATTCATGAGTTGGTGGTAAGGGAATTTGTTGTCTACCATGATGAAAAATGAAAAAAAAAAAAAAAAAGTAAGTCAATTAGCTGGGTTTGCTGGAGTTGTATCTATGGCACAATTCTATCTATGGCACAATTCTTCAGAAGTTGAGTCGGGAGAATCCGATGGATTATCAGCCTCAGCTACACAGCAAGAATGAGACCAGTGTGGGTTACATGTGACCCACTTGTTAGAAGAGAGACACAGAGACAGAGACAGAAGAAACAATCACAAAGAGAGAGTGTGGGGAGAGACAGAAAGACAGAGAGGGACAGAGACAGAGAAGAGAGGAGAGAGAGACAAAAAGTGGGGACAGAGACAGGGAGTGAAGAAAGGAAGGAAAGATAAAAGAGTTCTGAGACCATCTACACCTTGTAAGTTAGAAATTTGTCTCTTATGCTGACCAAATTTGGGGCCCTTGTAAGATTTCTAACAGAACATTGAACGATATAATCACCAGATTCAGTACGTAAAAGACAGTCTGGAAGAGAAAGGACGAGCACAGAAGAGCAGCTATGTAGTTGTGTGTCACTCTAAAGAAGAGACACCTAGATCTCAGTGGCATCTGGGAGATGAGGAAAAGAGGTCAAGGCTAGGTGTCGTCGCTACATCCCTTTGGAATGTTTTCAATGTATGGATTGTAAGCCAAAGGAGACTCTGAAATAAAAATAGTCAAAAATATAGTCTACTTTTGAAATATATCCTGAAATTATCCCTGTAAAAATGGTATCCCTTATGGGCCGAGTACACACAGACATGTACGTACCATGTGGTTTTCACTGTTACTCTGTTTCTATCACCAGGAAAATAAAAAGACAGAGGGAGTACATTGAAATCATAGAATATCACCCCAAAAATTAACATGAACCTATCAATGTGTATTAACAAGGCAGAGCCTCAATTTAAATATGTGTGTGTGTGTATATATATATATATATATATATATATATATATATATATATATATATATGCACACAGGTATTAAGATTTTTAACAATGAACAAAACAGAGTAGAGTTTATATGCATTGGTTATTATATTCTGTATTTTGAATTTTTCAAAATTTCCTGAGATTACCTAGAGATTGAAGCCAAAATATATGTAAAAAGTTCATTTTAGGAAGAGTAAAATCTCTCACTAGTTAAATATGCTTGCAGCAAAGCTGATGATCTGACTTCAGACTCCGTATGGTAGAAGGAGCGAACTGACCCTCACCGTTGTCCTCTGACCTCCACCTGTGGCACATGACATGTGTCCTCTGCTGAACCATCATCAACCTGTGGGTGGTGACTCGTTTGGGAATCACATCAGCTATCCTGCGTATCAGATGTTTATGATTCATCACACTAAAAAAAAAAAAATGCAGTTATGAAGTAGGAACAAAACAATGTTATGGTTGGGGGTCACTACAACATGAGGAACTCCATTAATGGGGTGCAGTACTAGGAAGGTTGAGAACCACTGTAATAAATAAATGCATAACAAATGTCAAGAAAACATTTTAATCAATTGAAAGCTAGTCACTGATGACATGATGCATTCTAGTTAGCTCTCAAACTTAGAGATACTTAAGTCTCTTCAGTAACTTAACAAAAAATCTCATGGAGAACCGGGTGTGGATAGGGTTCTCTTCGAGACATTTGGAATACCTCACAAAGCATGCCCTCAGGAAAGCATTAAGTGACACAGGGAGCTTCTGCAGATGAGGTAAGGAAAGAGTAGAGACAGAGGGAGGGGTCCATGCCTATTACCCTGTAAGACAGTAAACAGGACAAAAGTCTGTTCAAAATTGCATGACAAATAGATTTGGTTATTAAAAAAAAGATAATGTGGGGGTATAAGGAACTTTCGGGATAGCATTTGAAATGTAAATAAAGAAAATATCTAATTAAAAAAGAATAAAAAGATAATATTCTACATCACAGAATCATAGAAACAAATCATAGAAACAATGCTTTAACACAGCAAAACTCTTAGAATTGAATTGTAACTCTAACCACACTGGCGTAAACATGGAAAACAAAGGAATCTGCAATTTGTTTCTTTTTCCAAATGCAAGCTGCACACTTGGAATTTATATGCCATTTCTACACTTAAAAAATGATTAATGTTAAGCCTGCTCAATACATTTTTTAAAAGAAACCAAATGTTAAATAACATGTATGAATATACTACATTTAAAAGGCTACATGAATCAAAGATACCCAGTCTTTTACATGAATATACATGAATGTAAGTAAAATTGCGCAAGCTGGCTAGATGGCTCAGGGAGTAATGTAATGTCACACAAACCTCATGAATTGAATAAAATCCCTGGACAACACATAGAGATGGAAGGAGACATACAGTCAATGACTGCATGACTATGTCTTACAACCTCCATAAATGCACCATAAAGCATACAACCAATTTGCCTCTTGCTCAAATAATCATAAAATTAAAAAAAGATTAATAAAATCCTATTTTCCTGACTCAGGAATGAAATTCTGGGAATTTTATGTGCACAACAAAGCACTCTACCACCAGACCTTATTATCTAGCTCTGGAAATCTCTTTTTAAATGCACATTTATTCTGGGTCATGCATAATTGAAATTGGAGTATTAAACTATCTCCATGTATTGTTTATTGAGTTATTATCTCATCTCTAAGAGGTTGTTGGTACTAACATGAATGCCCTATTAAAGATGAATAGCATGCATTTTAGATAAAATAAATGAGTGGATTAGCTATGAGGTTCTATAATGAAATTACTAGATTTCTACAGCAATAGGGTCTTCCTGTGACTAACAGTTCAAATCAGTGGTTAATTTTAGATTAGTAATCAGGGTGATCTTGGCTCAAATTTTACCTCAACAAATTCCTATCTCATTTAAAATATTCTCTTACATTTACATTTATTATTTATGATATTATATCATGCTGATTATATTAAAAATAATATGAGGCTATTGAGAAGATTAAAGAAAAAGTGATTCATTGAAATAGTCCTTCACGTCTAATGAACATTTGTTATTGAACAGTTTTAAGAATTATTGTCGGGCAGTGGTGGAGCACGCTTTTATTCGCAGCACTTGGGAGGCAGAGGCAGGTGGATTTCTGAGTTTGAGGCCAGCCTGGTCTAGAGAGTGAGTACCAGGACAGCCAGAGCTATACAGAGAAGCCCTGTCAAAAAAAATCAAAAAGAAAGATCATCAGACAACTATGAAGATGATAATGGTCAACTTCATGAAGCAATTAAGTGAGTCACAGGTAAAAGATGGGGAAAATCAGAACATCTCCTAATCTCAACTCACTTTCATGAAGAGTTATGTCCTAATTGGGATAAAGTGCAAACCTAAAACATTCACTATAATCAGCATCATACCAAAAATCTAAGTCCTAATCATATACTGTTTGTAAGTGTAGATTAAACTTGGATTGGTATAACAATCATTTGTTTGTGTGAACAATTGAAGTGTGATCCTTGCTGTTTTATCTTTCTGGCATAACTATAACAGGTGGTTGAATTTTTATGCAATTATCTATTATTCTCCTTCATCCTAAATGCATGAACTCATCTTATATCCTCAAAAATATTGAAGGATGGTATTTATGATCATTATAGAAGTTAGGAGCTAGAGGGGTCTTCAACACTATAGGAGGAACAACAATATGAACTAACCAGTACCTCCCTGAGCTGTGGCTCTAGTTGCATATGTAGCAGAGGATGGCCTATTTGGCTATCAATGGGAGGAGAGGCCCTTGGTCTTGCTAAGATCATATGCCCCAGTACAGGGGAATGCCAGGTCCAGGAAGCAAGAGTGGTTGGATTGTGGGGAGCAAGGTGGGGGGAGGGTATAGGGGACTTTCAGGGTAGCATTTGAAATGTAAATGAAGAAAATATCTAATAAAGAAAAAGAAGTTATTATCCAATGTCTTTGTTATGTGACTTTCCTTGGGGGGAGGCTTGCAAACAACAGTCTACACCTAGTAAAGCACTGGTGACCATAGCAACAACTGTACCAAAATCAAACCCTCTGACTCACTAGTTTTCCAGGGGGTTCTCACAAATATTCCAGTTACTTGCATAAGTGTTGGTGACATTTAGGGAACTGAAGCCCTAAAAAGTTCCACTCAAGCATGAGTGACAGCTCAAAACGCTGTATTACTGGAATTTCTTATACAAATTGGAGGCAACTCTGTTGAAGTTTCTATAGTCTGCCCAGCAATTGATTACTGCCTATATAAAATGGAGAGAGGACTCCTGAATTATTGAACTTCCTGATTCTTGTGAATTTCCTGAGCCTTTTAAATTTCATTTGCTTTGTATCAGTCTTTCTTCTGTCTAGGAGGTAACAGTTTAATTTGGAGACAATAACACACAACAGACCATTTTATAATACATCACAGAGAAAAAAGAACGAATATTTCAGAATATATTATTAAGGTATTTTTTCAGATTTAAAAAGTCATGTATCAATTCTAGCATTTTGAATTTGAGGCCTCATCCAATGGTAAGTTCTATAGGCTACCCAAGCCTTCATAGAGAGACTCTATCTGGAAAGTAGTTATCTCTCACTAGTATCATTATAATATATTCAGAAAGAACTTTTGCAAAATATTGTATTTTCTATTATTATCACTTCTTTCATTGTGTACCAAAACTAAGATATCCAAGTGTCCTTTCACAAATTCCAAACCAACATCAAAATTATGGTAAATACACACAAATTCTTTATTGCTTATTCAGTTCACTTTGTCATCCCCTGATGCTTTAACTTATCAATTAAGCACACATTTAATGGCCTTAATTTACTTTCCTAAATCAACTTAGTTCTCAGTATCCCTTAATTGCACTCTCCAGGAAACTAGAGTGCATGCAAGTAGCTCTCTTTATAAGAAGGTGACAGATTAAAAACTAGTTTAAAAAAAAAAAAAACATTATCTTCTCACTTTCCCATGTACATAACCCAAGTTGTGTGAGATCACCATTGTCTCAGGGAAAATATTATTTGTTGGAATACAGACTAAGTCTCATGTGTCTTTCTGGATTTTTACTACTTTGTTGATAATTCCATAAATGTTTTTATCATATTCACCCTCTCTTGAGACTCTAAACTAGTCTCAAATTCTTGCCTTTTGTCTTTCCACACAATTCTGACTTTTTCTTTACCATAAAATGGTCAGTTTGACTGGTCCAATGCTCTTGGGAATGTGGGTTTCTCCAGGATCATGACTGACTGACTTATCAGAGAAAACTGACTTTTCCTTTGCTAGAAGCTAAGAATTGCCAATAGCTTCTCAGCAAAGTCTGAACTTCATATCCATTCTGGGAGTTGCAGTGGTTTAGGCTTGCACAGGTCATGTTCCTGATGTCACTCCCTCTGAGTTCATATGTGAAGCTGTCTTGCTTTGTTCAAGAGACACTATTTCCTTGTTGCCACCAACCACTTCTTGCCCTTAACTTTTTGTGAGCCCTTTTCCAAAATGATCCCCGAAGCTTTGGAGAAGGGAATGAAGTATAAATATATCACTTAGGGTTGGACATCTCCAGTATCTTGCTCTCTTGCACCTTTGTCAATTGTGAGTCTTTAAATTGATCATTTACTGCAAGTAGAGGCTTCTCTGATGAGGGTTAAAAGGATTTCTTAGTCTCTGGGAATAATAGGTTTAGTACTATATGCATAGGTTTAATACTATATCCATATGGCAGAGTAATGCTAGTAGGTTCGCTCTTCAGATCTATGAATTGTCTAGCTATACGTTCTTGGCCTAGTAAAGGTTTCAAATATGTGTTGCAACTTGTGGAGAAAGCCTTAAATCTAATCAGAAAATGTTTGGTTACTTTAAACCCCACATAAAGACAAGCAAAGTACATAATTGCCTGGCAATTGGAGTGAAATGTTAATGTTCCTTGGTAGAAATGCTCTAATGAAAATAACAGAAAGCTGAGCACATGCATATTGAGAGAGAACTAACTGTGACTATGTGTTATTGTAGTTACCAAGTCCCTTATTGATGGATCTATTTTCAATCCCTCACTACTCGTTTAAAGTAAAAGTCATGCAAAGCTACTAGCAGCATACGCTTCCTGCAAAAATGTTTTAGTAAAGCTAATCACAGAGGTAAAATAATATGAGAGAAAAATAGGAAACTGAACTCTAAAATCTGGCCTCAAATCATGGCTACTCATATAAGGCCTTTTGTCTCTTTCCACCCAATCCAGTCCACATCCAAGTGGTTATTTTGATCATGAAGTCATCCACAACAAATACCGTGCAACACACTCCTTCTTACTTAAGCTCATTCTCAACTCCTTTTGTGTATATGATAGGGATTTTCATAGGATATGTGTAACAAACTGTGCCAATTTCTTAACAATGAACTATCTGCTATAAACATTGTGATATTCTCATAAGGTTGCTTGTAATAATATGTTTTTGTATCCAGTAAATCTTTGCATTCAAAGTTGACAAAATTGTTTTGAACCAAGGTAGATGTTAAAATTTTGACCTTGTAAGTGTAAAGCAAGCAGGAAAAACAGATTCTGAAACAAAAAAAAAGTAATTTCAACTGCTATTATGATCATTGAAACTGATTTTTTAAAAAGATTTATTATTATACGAGTATACTGTAGCTGTCTTCAGACACACCAGAAGAAGGCATCAGATCTCATTATGGATGGTTGTGAGCCACCATGTGGTTGCTGAGAATTGAACTCAGGACCTCTGGAAGAGCAGTAAGTGCTCTTAACCACTGAGCTATCTCTCCAGCACCGAAATTGAGTTTTTAATCACAGCCACATATGACCAAGACTACAAAGATGAAAACTTATGAAGATACAAGGAAAGAGAAGATTTTACTTAAGAGCCATATCAATCCATATTGAAATAGCTATTTTATTTTTATTTTACCTATATCTTTAATAATCTCATACATATATACAATGTGTCTTTATCATATTCACCCTGTTCCATCTTCAGATTCCCTTATACCCCAACACAACCCACTCCTACCTTCATAATCTCTCCTTTTATTAGTAACCAACTGATTCCAGTTACTTCTGCCCAGTGGTATATTAATTGATCCTGAGGATTTGATACATTTCAGGTCTTCTGCAGGTAACCATAGCTGCTTTGAGCTCATAAGTGTGATAGTCATGTAATGTCAAGAAGATAGCATTTCAGACATCCTTCATTACCCAGAACTTATATTCTTTCCAACCTCTCTTCCCTGATATTCCCTTAGCTTTGGATGATTGGTCTATGTGTCCTATTTCAATCTGAGCACTCAGTAGCCACTTATTCTTAGACAGTGACTAGCTATAAATCTCTGCATTAAGTGCTGCCTATAGAAGAAGATAATGTCTATGGTCAAAATAAAGAGCAACCCTAATATTTGAGTATCAATATACATATTTAGAAAGTAGTTTGGCAACATGCACTTATAGCAATTCAGCAATAGTAGGTTACTACTTAGGAACTTTGAGCTCCTGAGCTGTGGGCTTATATCTATGGGGACAGCACAAATCACAAATTCCCTCATGTTTCTAGTCTAATTCTGCTTATCAGTGAGTACATTTCTAGTGACTTCTTTTGTGATTGGGTTACCTCACTAAGGATGATATCCTCCAAATACATCCATTTGCCCAAGAATTTCATAAATTCATTGTTTTTAATACCTGAGTAGTACTCCATTGTGNAAATGTACCACANTTTCTGTATCCATTCCTCTATTGAGGGACANCTGGGTTCTTTCCAGCTTCTGGCTATTATAAATAAGGGTGCTATGAACATAGTGGAACATGTGTCCTTATTACCAGTTGGAAGATCTTCTGGGTATATGCCCAGAAGAGGTATTGCTGGATCCTCCGGTAGTACTATGTCCAATTTTCTGAGGAACCACCAGACTGATTTCCAGAGTGGTTGTACAAGCTTGCAATCCCACCAGCAATGGAGGAGTGTTCCTCTTTCTCCACATCCTAGCCAGCATGTGCTATCACCTGAATTTTTAACCTTAGCCATTCTGACTGGAGTGAGATGGAATCTCAGGGTTGTTTTGATTTACATTTCCCTGATGACTAAGGATGTTGAACATTTTTTCAGGTGTTTCTCAGCCATTCAGTATTCCTCAGTTGAGAATTCTTTGTTTAGCTCTGTACCCCATTTTTTAATGGGGTTATTTGAATTTCTGGAGTCCAGCTTCCTGAGCTCTTCATATATATTGGATATTAGTCCTGTATCAGATTTAGGATTGGTAAAAATCCTTTCCCAATCTGTTGATGGCCTTTTTGTCTTGTTGACAGTGTCTTTTGCCTTACAGAAGCTTTGCAATTTTATGACGTCCCATTTGTCAATTCTTGATTTTACAGCACAAGCCATTGCTGTAGGTGGAACAACAATATGAACTAACCAGTACCCCCTGAGCTTGTGTCTCTAGCTGCATATGTAGCAGAAGATGGCCTAATTGGCCATCATTGGGAAGAGAGGCTCCTTGGTCTTGCAAACTTTATATGACCCAGCACAGGGTAAGGCCAGGTCCAAGAAGTGGGAGTGGGTGGGTAGGGGAGCAGGGGTGGCAGGGGGGGGGTCTACGGAACTTTTGGGATAGCACTTGAAATGTAAATAAAGAAAATATCTAAAAAGAAAAAACAAAACAAAACCAAATTCCCTCATGTAGGGCAGGCTGCTAATTCAAATCAAAAGTTCTGTTATCTCCATGGCCTTTATTATATTGCTTCATCACTGTATGCTTTTGGCCTGGGGAGTTTGTATTGATGAATGCAAAATTAACACCAGGATATTACCATTCATGACTTTTCCTTGCCAGTGAGTGGAATTTAGGAAAACCACTACATAGTGTTCTATTTTAAGATTGGTTCCACTGTATCTCATGACATAGACTTTATATTCTCTTCTCTGCCTCCAAACATAAAGAAATATAAGAAATCATGTTTTCTGGCACAGAAACACACAATAAAATGGGCTAACATTTCTAAATTATGTCACCTACTTATTTCATTTTTTATATATTAATAGAAATAAATATTTTTTATTACTACTGTGGTCATCAAGGAGACACATAACCTAAAAATATTGATAAGAATTCCTTCCTTTTCCTTTCATGTCCTAGTATTTTCTCCAATTAAGTACATTTTTTCTTAGATATTTTCTTTATTTACATTTCAAATGTTATTCCCTTTTTTTCACCTCTGAAAAATCCCTATCCCCTATCACTTCCCCCTGCTCCACAACCCTACCACACCCATTCCTGTTCCTGGCATTCCCCTATACTGGGGCATAGAACCTTCACAGGTCCTAGGGCCTCTCCTCCCGTTGATGACCTACAAGGACATCCTCTGCTACATATGCAGCTAGAGCCACAAGTTCCACCATGTGTTTTCTTTGATTGGTGGTTTAGTTCCAGGAAACTCCAGGGGTACTGGTTAGTTCATAATGATGTTCCTCCTATGGGGTTTCAAACCCCTTCAGCTCCTTGGATAATTTCTCTAGCTCCTTCATTGGGGACCTTGTGCTCTGTCCAGTGGATGACTGTGAGCATCCACTTCTGTATTTCCAAGGCACTGGCAGAGCCCATCAGGAGACAGCTATACCAGTCTCCTGTCAGCAAGGACTTGTTGGCATCTGCCATAGTGTGTGGATTTGGTGGTTGTTTATTAGATGGATCCCTGAGTCTCTGGGATAGGCAGTCTCTGGATGGACATTCCTACAGTCTCTGCTCTGAACTTTGTCTCTGTAACTCTTTTCATGGGTATTTTGTTTCCCCTTCTAAGAAGTATTCTGAGCTTCTGGGCTAATATCCACTTATCNGTGAGTGCATATCATGTTTGTTCTTTTGTGATTAGGTTACGTCACTTAGGATGATATCCTACTGAGCCATCCATTGTCTAAGAATTTCATAAATTCATTGTTTTTAATAGCTGTCCAGTACTCCATTGTGTAAACGTATCACATTTTCTGTATCCTTTCCTCTGTTGAGGGACAGCTGGGTTCTTTCCAGCTTTTGGCTATTATAAATAAGGCTGCTATGAACATAGAGGAGTATGTGTCCTTATTACATATTAGAGCATCTTCTAGGTATATGCCCAGTGGTATTGCTGGATTTTCCAGTAGAACTATGTCCAATTTTATGAGGAACAGCTTAACTGTTTTCCTGAGTGGTAGTATCACCTTGCAATCCCTCCGACAATGGAGGAGTGTTCCTCTCCACATCATCGACAGCATCTGCTGTCACCTAAATTTTTAATCTTTGCCATTCTGACTAGTGTGAGGTGGAATCTCAAGGTTATTTTGATTTCCATTTCTGTGATGATTAAGGATATTGAACAGTTTTTTAACTGCTTCTCGGCCATTTGGTATTTCTCAGTTGAGAATTCTCTGTTTAGCTCTGTACCCTATTTTTATAACAGGGTTTTTTGGTTTTCTGGAGTCCAACATCTTCAGTTCTTTATATGTATTGGATATTGGACCCCTATCAAATTTGGGATTGATAAAGATCTTTCCCAATCTGTTGGTTGCCTTCTGGTCTTATTGACAGTGTCCTTTGCCTTACAGAAGCTTTGCAATTTTATGAGGTACCATTTGTCGATTCTTGATCTTACAGCACAGGCCATTGGTGTTCTGTTCAGGAAACTTTCCCCTGTGCCCATATCTTCGAGGTTCTTTCCCACTTTCTCGTCTAAAAGTTTCAGTGTCTCTGGTTTTATGTGGAGTTCTTTGATCCACTTAGACTTGAACTTTGTACAAGGAGATAAGAATGGATCAATTCTCATTCTTCTATATACTAATGGCCAGTTGAGTCAGCACCATTTGTTGAAAATGCTGTCTTCTTTCCATTGGATGGTTTTAGCTCCTTTGTCAAAGATCAAGTGACCATAGGTGTGTGGGTTCATTTCTATATTATTATTATTATTATTAATTATTATTATTATTAATTATTATTGTTATTGGTTTCTCGAGACAGGGTTTCTCTGTGTAGTCCAGGCTGTCACAGAACTCAATTTATAGACCAAGCTGGCCTCAAATTCAGAAATCGCCTGCCTCTGCCTTGCAAGTGCTGGGATTAAAGTCATGTGCCACCACTGCATGGCTTCATTTCTGGATCTTAATTCTGTTCCATTGATCTACCTATCTGTTACTGTACCAGTACCATGCAGTTTTTACAACAATTGCTCTGTAGTACAGGTTGGGGATGGTGATTCCACCAGAGATTCTTTTATTGATAAGAATAGTTTTTGCTATCCTAGGATTTTTATTATTCCAGATGAATTTGCAAATTGCCCTTTCTAACTCTGTGAAGAATTGAATTGGAATTTTATTGGGAATTACATTGAATCTGTAGATTGGTTTTGGCAAGATAGCCATTTTTACTATATTAATCCTGCCAATCCATGAGTATAGGAGATCATTCTGTCTTCTGAGATCTTTGGCAAGATAGCCATTTTTACTGTATTAATCCTGCCAATCCATGAGTATAGGAGATCATTCTGTCTTCTGAGATCTTCGATTTTTTTCTTCAGAGACTTGAAGTTCTTATCATACAAATCTTTCACTTCCTTAGTTAGACTCACACCAGGGTATTTTATATTATTTGTGACTATTTTGAAGGTTGTTGTTCCCCTAATTTTTTTCTCAGCCTGTTTATCCTTTGTGTGGAGAAAGGTCACTGATTTGTTTGAGTTAATTTTATATCCAGCTACTTCACTGAAGTTGTTTATCAGGTTTAAGCGTTCTCTGGTGGAATTCTTGGGATCACTTATATATACTATCATATCATCTGCAAATAGTGATATTTTGACTTCTTCCTTTCCTATTTGTATCCCCTTGATCTCCTTTTGTTGTCAAATTGCTCTGGCTAGGACTTTAATTACTATATTGAATAGGTAGGGAGAAAGTGGGCAGCATTGTCTAGTCCCTGATCTTAGTGGGATTGCTTCCAGCTTCTCTCAATTTAGTGTGTTGTTGGCTATTGGTTTGTTGTATATTGCTTTTATTATGTTTAGGTATGGGCCTTGAATTCCTGATCTTTCCAAGACTTTTATTATGAAGGATCATTGGATTTTGTCAAATGTTTTCTCAGCATCTAACGAGATGATCATGTGTTTTTTGTNTTTGNGTTTGTTTATGTAGTGGGTTACATTGATGGATTTCAGTATATTGAACCATCCTTTCATCCCTAGGTTGAAGCCTACTTGATCATGATGGATGATCGTTTTGATGTGTTCTTGGATTCATTTTGTGAGAATTTTATTGAGTATTTTTGCATCGATATTCATAAGGGAAATTGGTCTGAAGTTCTCTTTCTGTGTTGGGTCTTTATGTGGTTTAAGTATCAGAGAAATTGAGGCTTCATAGAATGAACTTCTGTTTCTGTTTTGTGGAATAGTTTGAGGAGTATTATAATTAGGTCTTCTTTCAAGGTCTTATAAAACTGCAGTAAAGTCATCTGTTTAGAACGCTAATCTGATCCGGACTTAACTTTGGTACCTGATATCTGTCTAGAAAATTATCCATTTCAACCAGGTTTTCCAGTTTTGTAGAAGGATCTGATGGTATTTTGGATTTCCTCAGATTCTGTTGTTATGTCTCCCTTTTCATTTTTTATTTTGTTAATTAGGATACTCCCCCTTTGCTCTCTAGTTAGTCTGGTTAAGGGTTTATCTATCTTGTTTATTTTCCCAAAGAACCAGCTCTTGGTTTGGTTGATTCTTTGTATAGTTCTTTTTGCTTCCACTTGTTTGATTTCAGCCATGAGTTTGATTATTTCCTGCCTTCCACTCTTCTTTGGTGAATTTTCTTGTTTTTGTTCTACAGCTTTTAAGTGTGCTGTCAGGCTGCTAGTGTATGCTCGTTCCAGTTTCTTTTTGGGGGCACTCATAGCTATGAATTTCCCTCTTAGGTCTGCTTTCATTGTGTCCCATAAGTTGGGATATGTTGTGGCTTCATTTTCATTAAACTCTAAAAAGTCTTTAATTTCTTTCTTTATTTCTTCCTTGATAAAGTTATCAATGAATAGAGTGTTTTACAGCTTCCACATGCATGTGGACTTTCCATAATTTATGTTGCTATTGAAGATCAGCCTTAGTCCATGGTGATCTGATAGGGTGCATAGGATAATATCAACATTTTTGTATGTGTTGAGGCCAGTTTGGTGACAAATTTTATAGTCAGTTTTGGAGAAGACACCATTGCATACTGAGAAGATGGTATATCCTTTTGTTTTGGGATGAAAAGTTCTTTAGATATCAGTTAAATCCATTTGTTTCATATCTTCTGTTAGTTTCCCTGTGTCTCTGTTTAGTTTCTGTTTCCAGGATCTGTCCATTGATGAGAATGGGATTTTGAAGTCTCCCACTATTATTGTATGAGATGTAATTTGTGCTTTGAGTTTTAGCAAAGTTTCTTTAATGAATGTAGATGCCCTTGCATTATGTTCAGAATTAAGAGTTCATCTCGGTAAATTTTATATTTGATGTGTAAGAAGTGTCTCTCCTTGCCTTTTTTGAGAACTTAAGGTTGAAAATTGATTTTATTCAATATTAGAATGGCTACTCCAGCTTGCTTATTGTGACCATTTGCTTGGAAAATTATTTTCCAGCCTTTTACTCTAAGGTAGTGTTTCTCTTCATCCCTGAGGTGGGTTTCCTATATGCAGCAAAAAATTGGATCCTATTTTCATAACCAGTCTGTTAGTCTATATCTTTTTATTGGGCAATTAAATCCATTGGTATAAAGGGATATTAAGGAAAAGTTGCTGTTACTTCCTGTTATTTTTGTTGTTAGAGTTGGAATTCAGTTGGTTTGGCTATCTTCTTTAGGTTTGTTGAAAGATTACTTTCTTGCTTTTTCTTGAGCTTAGTCTACCTCTTGGTATTGGAGTTTTCCCTTTATTATCCTTTGAAGGGCTGGATTTATGGAAAGATATTGTGTCAATTTGGTTTTGTCATGCAATACCTTGGTTTCTCCATCCATGGTAATTGAGAGTGTTACTGGGTATAGTAGTCTGGGCTGGCATTTGTGTTCTCTTAGGGTCTGTATGTCATCTGCTTATGGTCTTCTGGCTTTCATAGTCCCTGGGGAGAAGTCAGGTGTAATTCTGATACTTGATCCTTTTCCCTTCCTGCTTTTAATATTCTTTCTTTGTTTTGTATATTTGGTGTTTTGATTATTATATGATGGGAGGCATTTCTTTTCTGGTACAAACTATTTGGAGTTCTGTATGCTTCTTGTATGTTCATGAGCCTCTCTTTCTTTATGTTGGTGATGTTTTCTTCTATAATTTTGTTGAGGCTATTTACTGGCCCTTTAAGTTGAAAATCTTCCTTCTCATCTATACCTATAATCCTTAGGTTTGGTCTTCTCGTTGTATCCTGGATTTCCTGGATGTTTTGGGTTAGGATCATTTTGCATTTCATATTTTCTCTGATTGTTGTGTCAATGTTTTCTATGGTATCTTGTGCACCTGAGATTCTCTCTTCTATCTCTTTTATTGTTGGATATGCTTGCATCAATGGCTCCTGACTTCTTTCCTAGGTTTTCTATTTCCAGAGTGGGCTCTTTTTGTGATTTCTTTTTGTTTCTACTTCCAGTTTTAGATCCTGGATGGTTTTGTTCAATTCTTTCACCTGTTTGGATGTGTTCTCCTGTATTTCTTTAAGGGAGTTATTTGTTTCCTTCTTATAGTACTTCATCATCATCATGAGAAGTGAGTTTAGATCCATATCTTGCTTTTCTCGTTTGATGGTGTATCCAGGACTTGCTATGGTGGGAGAGTTCGGTTCTGATGATGCCAAGTAACCTTGGTTTCTGTTGCTTCTGTTCTTATGCTTGTCTCCTGCCATCTGATTATCTCAAGTGCTTTCTGCCCTCAATAGATCTGGTTGGAGCCTATCCTTCCTTCCTTTCATCTCGGTTGAGTCAGAACTCAGTGTTCAGCTTTCTCTGTGATCCTGTGATTCTGGGAGCCTGTGAACCTGAGATTCTGGGTGTGTCAGAGTTCTTGGCACTCAAGAGTTCTCTGATACCCTGAGATCCTGGTGTAGACAAGCTCCTGGGATTCTAGGATCCTGACATGGTAAGATCCTGGGCGTGTTAGAGTGCCTGGAAGTGGTACCTCTTCTGGGGACAATGGGGCTGACCACTGTGTTCAAAACCAAGGTAGACCAGTGCAGACCAGACGGAACCCAAGCCATTGGTCAGGCAGGGCTCCTGTGTCTCTGCTCCTGCTGTCCCCAGGCACTCCCGGTTTTGTTAGGACAGATGTTGCGTTCCACTCACCAGTGAACCTAAGATCCTGGGTGTGCTAGGGCACCTGGGGCATGGAGAGTCCTCTGGAGACCTTTGGATTATCTGCTAAATTCGCACCAAGGTCTACCTACTTATTTCAAGTGCCCAGATTTTGCAATAGAATAACAAAGAAATCCACTGTGTTCTCTCTTTTTAAATGAAATTTTACTTCAGCATTAGAGAATTAAAATTAATAACTATTTGAAGTATATTTATAGACTTTAAAGTTCATATTCAAGTCTTAATTATTCTATTCTCCTTTTTGTTTTAAAAACTTTACTATTCTTCTTCACATTATATTTTACCTTTGTTTCCAGCATTATTGCATGAGATTACCGTCTCCTGGCCTCCTCCAAGCATGTTGCAGCCTTCTTTATGACATCCTCTATTAGTCACATGATTTTGACTTGGCATTCTTACCCAGTCATTAACGATGCAGTTATTTATATGGTAATTTCATTTATATCTAACCGTTACCATTAGACTGGAAGCTATGGAGGTGCTGATGAACCATAGGATTTTTTATTTTCACTATGTCAGCTCCATGGCAAGAGTGGCTGATTTTATTAAATAACAAATTGGAGTAATTTACCTAAATATACAAGCTCATTTTTATAGTACTCCAGGCTCTTGATTTCAATATGGTGTAAATTCCATGAAAGTTTCCAATTAGGTTGGAGTAATGAGTCATTTACTAAAATAGATGTGGCCTTCTCCCAACTTTTTTCTTTCAAACCTTAGGTTTTGCTTTACAGTAATGCACTATTTAAGGGAGAGAATGTACTCTGAAATTTGTGTCATTAGTTGATTTCATCCTCATGTGAATTCATAAGATCAAACTTGAGTCACCATGAAGGCTTCGGTTTCACCACTGGATGTGGTTTTGATTCAACATTGAGGTAGACTGACAGGAAATGTTAGAGGTTAGTATCCCTTTATTTGCTATACTGTTTTTATAGGATACTATCTTAATAAGCAGTAGTATACCCTGAAATAATGATAAGAACAGAAAATACATAAATCTGAAATAGTTAACACTATCAAGTATCATGCACTTGATACAACTATATTCTTTAGATTTATAGTAGGTTTGCTCACCCAACCTCATCACAAACATTTTATTCAGGGGCCACAGAGTAAACATGGATGCTACTGGAATTCTCAGTACATCATAATCTTATAGGGCCAGCACTGAGAATGATCAGCTGTTGACAGCGCTACTGGGATTGTATGACTGCTCTTCACAGACCACTGTGAATGGTTTCACTGAATTCTTTTATTTCGAGTCCTTTCACAAAACTATCTGGTTGTTGACTATATGAGTCTATATACTCTTTGTGAGCTCCTTTGTTTTGAGGCAAAGTCTTCCTATGAAGCTCAGACTGACATGGAACACATTTCTTCCTGCCTCTACCTCCACACTTCTGGGACTATAGCTGTGTATCATCAAACTTAGCAAACCTATCTACGTCTTTGATCCAAGGCACACGTATGACTTTCTTGTTTATTATTCTTAGCAGTTTGCTTTTATTGGTCTCATTCTCTTTAGTAGTAAGAACTTTGAGATATTACTTCAGGCACTAACCAGAAATAAAAAAATGCCCAGTCTCTCCACTCTTCTCTCTCTGCCAGGTGCTGATTTTTCTTAACCTTTCAACTTGCTTTCCACCTTTTCAAAGACTTTCCTACACTGTTCATTCCCTTCTATTCTCAATGTCTGTTACACTTTTATGTGGTTCCACACAATTTAGCACTTAATAATACAGTGTCATGTACTGTTAGTGAATGGTTTGCATGCCCTGAACTGTAGTCACTAGCTGGAACAAAAGCTTGTGGATTCAGCAATTATATAGAAAAGTTTTTACATTGCTTCAAGTGTCTGCATTGCTACTTGTAGACCCAGATTTGATTCCAAACGAGTCTACAGTCTCCATCCAGTCTTCCTTGTGCCTGCCAGATACTTGCATTAGACATGTCCTCATTTTGAGTTGTCATTATGTTTTGTTCTTTTCTCTCTCTCATATCAGTAGTTGGTAAAGTCATAAATGATGTCTTTCAGCCCTTCCTTGCCCTTAGTACCCATAATGGTGTCTCCGAGCAGGTGTGGCCTCAGGATTTATTAGACAAATAAAGAAATCAATGATTTTGACTTATTTCTATTTGTGCCTGCACTCTAGTTTTTACTTTATGAGAAGAGAAAGAAAACATGCATGTGGAACTCCAGGGTGGGGAAGCAGGAGTGAGTGCTTAGGAGGACACCCTCATAGAAGCAAGGGGAGGCAGGACAAGGGAGGAGATTTCCAGATGAGAAACTGAGAAAAGTGATAACATTGGAAATGTAAATAAATAAAATATCCAAGAAAAAAAAGGAAGATATGTGTGTGCTCTGATAGAGCTTTTATGTGCTTAGGACATATGTGATATGTAATAGCATTCAGTTTGCCACATATGCAACCTGAGCCATGGGTCCCTCCATGTGTATTCTATCATTGTATTCCAGTCCTGGGAAATTTCTGGGGGTCTGGCTGGTTTACAGGGATGGAAGACAGGAATGGGTGGGAACAACAACATAGAGGCAGGGGGAAGTGGAAAGCGATAGGGAGTTTCTGAAGGGGAGACATGGAAAGGGGAAAACATTTGAAATGTAATTAAAGAAAATATCCCCCCCCTCAAAAAAAAATCCCCAAGGGCCGGAGGACATCACTCATCTCCAAAAATAATAAATAAAAAAATAAAAATAAATATATGTTACGTATAAAAGAATAGCATTCAGTTTGCAGGCTTCAAGTTTGCAATCAAGCATAGCTAAGCTGCAAGTGTGGATGACCTTTAGGAAGATACATAAACTTCATAAGCCTCAATGAGAACACACAGAGTGGGGTATGACCAGTGGCCTCACAGTGGCCTTGTTAGAGTTAATGTGTATGACTCATGTAAAACCATAGGCAAATTCCCTGTCACAGAATGCACTCCTAGACCATTTTGAATCAGTGTTTTTTGTTTTTGTTTTTGTTTTTGTTTTTTTAAGAAGTTTAACAGGGGAGAAAGTCTCCATAAATGGAAAAAGACAGCTTCTAAGTCAGATTATTATACATTGAAATACAATATAAAAATAGGAATGCTAATGAATAGAATACTTTCCATGATACACCTAAAAATATCTGACCATTTGTTGATGTATGCTGTCTCTGTACCAGAACAACGAGTAAATATTTCTGGTCTTCTAAACAATGATTTCTTTCTAAGCCATTCTGTCATTGCCATTTGAAAATAGTTATGGATAATATTTATATTTATCTGAAAACAGATGTGGTCTAACAACCTCAATTGCCAATCAACTTTTTCTTTTATTTTTATCTTTTTTTTATAATTGGTTTTTTATTGTTTTACATTTCAAATGTTATCCCCTTTCCCAGTTTCCCCTCTGCAAGCCCCCTATCCCATCCCTTACTATCTTGCTTCTATCTATGAGTGTACTTTCAACCTACCCACCCACACCTGCCTCACTGCCCTAGCATTTCTCTACACTGGGCCATCAAGCATTCACAGGACCAAGGACCTCCTCCCCCATTGATGCCAGATAAGACCCCTTCAGCTCCTACAGTCCTTTCCCTAACTCCTCTATTGGGGTCCCTGTGCATAGTCCCAAGGTTGGCTGCAAGCATCCGCATCTGTATTGGTCAGGATCTGGCAGAGCCTCTCAGGAGACAACAGTATCAGGCTCCTGTCAGCAAGCACTTCTTGGCATGAGCAATAATGTCTGGATTTGGTGTCTGCATGTGGGATGGATCCCAGGTGGGACAGTCTCTGGATGGCCTTTCCTTCAGACTCTGCTCCACTCTTTGTCCCTGCATTTCCTTTAGAGTGGAACAATTCAGGTTTAAAATTTTGGAGATGGGTAGCCCCATCCCTCTACTGGGGGGCCATGCCTAACCTCTGGATATGGTCTTGACAGGTTCTCCCTCCTCTTCTGGGGGTATTTCAGCTAATATCATCCCCGTTGGGTCTGGAAGGCTCTTGCTTTCCTGGCATCTGGACCCCTAGTTTCCCATCCCCCATTGCTACACACCTCTGTTCAATTTCCTGACCCTCTATACATTTCCTCCATCTCCTCCCATACCTGATTCTGCCCATCTTCCCCCCACTGCCTGCTTATTCTCAAATCTCTCCTACCCTCTACTTCCCTTGATTGTATTGTTCCCCCTTCTAAGCAGGACCGAAGCATCCACATTTTGGTCTTCCTTCCTCTTCAGCTTCATGTAGTCTGTGAGTTGTATCCTGGATATTCCATTCTCTTCGCTTAATATCCAATTCCCAGTGAGTACATATGATGTCTGTTCTTCTGTGACTGAGTTACCTCACTCAGGATGATATTTTCTGAAGCCATCCATTTGCCAGTGAATTTGGTGAAGTTAATGTTTTTAATAGCTGAGTAGTACTGCATTGTGTGAATGTACCCCATTTTCTGTATCCATTCCTCTGTTGAGGGACATCTGGATTGTTTCCAGGTTCTGGCTATTATAAATAAGGCTGATATGAACATAGTGAAACATGTGTTCTTGTTATATGTTAGAGCATCTTCTGGGTATATGCCTAGGAGTGGTATATCTGGGTCCTCAGGTAGTATTATTTCCAATTTTCTCAGGAATCGCTTGACTAATTTCCAGAGTGGTTGTACCAGCTTGCAATCCCACCAGCAATGGAGGAGTGTTCCTCTTTCTCCACATCCTCTCCAACTTCTGCTGTCACCTTAGTTTTTTAAATTAGCCATCCTGAGTGGTATGAGGTGCATTTCCCTGATGACTAAGGATGTTGAGCATTTGTTTAGGTGTTTCTCAGCCATTCAAGTTTCCTTAGCTGAGAATTTTCTGTTTAGCTTCTTCCCCATATTTTATTTTTGATAGGGTTATTTGGTTCTCTGGAGTCTAACTTCTTGAGTTCTTTGAATATATTTGATGGTAGCCCTCTATTGGATGTAGGATTGGGAAAGATCTTTTTCTAATCTGTTACTTTGTCTTTTTGTCCTATTGACAGTGTCCTTTGCCTTGTAGAAGCTTTGCAATTTTATGAGGTCCCATTTGTTGATTCTTGATCTTAGAGTATAAGCCATTGGTGTTCAACTTATAACCAGGAATAGATCATATTCTTCAGTAGCTCTGGTGTAACTTTTGAGTTTGTCATATTTCTTAGCAGAGAACTAAAACTCATCTCTTCTTTTGATCTAGGGTTTCAGGAATGAACCTGAAAGCAGTATCAAACAGAACAAAGATAGTGAGCTTTCAGCCCACGGAGACTTTCTTTTGCTCAAATATCCATCTTGTTGTCTTGTTATCTATCTTGTTATCCTAGATGAGATGAGAAAAGACACAAACTTAGTATATGAGAAAGAAGGGAGCCACGGAAGTAGAAGACTGGTGCCCATCATATGTTTATAGGGTAGTCCACTCTCCATAAAAAGGATCTATTTGAGTATATGGTAAGATACATACTTAGTTTAAGGGTTTTGCTAGAACTGTTTTGCATACTGTTGTATAGGTATTTTGCACAGTGTGAGGTTCAATATAGCTAACTGTTAAAAATAACACTCTGAGGCCTGGAGAGATGGCTCAGTGGTTAAGAACATTTGTTCCTCTTGCAAAGGACATGGGTCTGATTCCTAGTACTCATATGGTGGCTCACGATCAATTATAACTCTAGTCCCAGGGGATTCAGTATACTCCTCTAGTCCCTGTGAGTACCATGCACACATGTGGTACACAGATATACATTCAGGTAAAATAAATAAAATTACAAATTAACATATTTTTAAAAGTAACATTGAATTCTGCTAATGGGTAGAGCATAATATTTTGAATACATGTACACATTTATAAAAGTAAATGAACTACCCAAGCTTTGTAATACAAATATGTCAATATGGGTATTTAAATTAAATTATAAAATTAATATCTTAGTGTACATATTGACATCTAGATTTTACATGCTCTTTTAGAGCCTCTTTTGTTATTATGATGCTAACGGCTGCAACCTGGTGTTAATATCTGACTTATTTTAATTCAGGTGGGAAATCTGAAAGTCCTATTTCCTATCTTAAAAAAGAATCAATGACAACTTAGTCAATGCAGCTACAAACAAGCCCCAGTTCTTGTGTAGCAGACCAGCAAACAAGCCAGAAAATTAAAACTGACAGATTCTGCATGTCAAGGACAGAGAGCATCCTTCCAGCCAACTCTCCTGTGCTTGCAGCCTGAAAGGTTCCATCTGCTTGCTTTGGTCCTCAGAGACTTGAAACACCTTGAAAGAGATAAGAACCTTTGGCAGGGGAGCAATATTTCATCTCCCTGGGTTTGAAATAAGCAAGAGAGAGAGGGCCATGCTGGTGGCCTATTCTAAGCTGATCCCACCCTTGCTTCTGTTCTCCATTCCCTGCCACTAAAACATTCCTTGCTAACAATGGCTCTTCAGCTGAGCATGTCACCACCCTCTGCTTCCATGAGGAGCCAGAGGCTATCAAGAGGAAAAGCAGAAGTATCTCTAAAATAATTTTAATCCAAACTACCATGAATGACAAAGTACTCCTAAGCGTCTATGCTTCATCTGGAAGCTCAGGTTCTCATGCAAATGCAGATAGTCACAGTGGCCGAGTTTCTGTGGATTGTGGTGAGAGGATGCAAACTTACATACAGGCGTAGACATCCATAGCTCCTAAATGAATAAGATGAGAAGGTTTAGCAGGAATATCTAAGGGGGAATCTGTGGATCTAAAACAGTTAGTAGACACTCAATTCCAGTCATTTTTAACAAGATGGAAGCAGTATGGGCCCATATCATCCAACAAGTCTTTGTTTGTATGTGTATGTATGTATGTGTATGTATGTATGTATGTATGTATGTATGTATGTATGTATTTTATCTAAAAAAAAGATAATTCTGAAAGATGAAGTCTGAGGCCAATATAAAAAACAATGAACTGGTTTTAGCAGGAATATGAAACTGGTTTGGAAAACTAGTGGGTTCTACTGAATGCACACTGGTATAGATCTACTGTAATGCTATATATATTGCTCTACAGAAATGTGAATGTGTGCCCATCTAAGAGAAAGGAATAGGAAATATTCTTCTTGTCTGCTTTTTTTTTATATATATAATAATCCTAGCTTAGCAATAATGCACGGATGCTCTCCAAGCCAAACCATCGCCCAGATGGCACACAGCCTCTGCTTTGACTGCTCTCATCTGAAGATGCTCAGTGTCTGCCTCCATACTGAATGGACCTCAAGGCCTCTACAAGATTTTCAATGTTGTTAGACCAAAGAGAACACAATAAAGCTGCTCCCTGTATTACGTTACTTTCTGTATTTTCATATACATATATTTTTATCTTACCCATGTACAAAAATGTGTCATGTTTTAGTTTTAATCCAGTGGCACAATACAGCCCATTTTAATATGGCAAGTCTGGATCATCCATTTCTGTAAGCTGTTTAACTGTGAAAATGTTGTCTATTTTTGAAGAGTAAAATTATCTTCATCATCGAGGACCTGCACCATCTGTCAAGTGAGCAGTTAATGCGTATAACCCATGCAAGAGCTTGGTGATCTTTTCCCAGTTATAGTTGTATAGATCAAAAATTTGAGGTTTCCAGTAGCTGTCTCACTGATTAATTGCTTATAGCAAAACTATTAGCAAATGATTAAGAAAGTCCCTATTCAAGCCAATCACTGTGAAATCACACTTGTAGATATTACAATTGTGCATACATAAAACTTGAAAAAATTCCTCTACAGTATTCTATGCATTGCTAATACGTACTCTGAGAATAAAGTAAATGTCCTAAAGCATTACATGTCATATGTACCTATTTAATTTATAGAGGAAACAACTAGTAAAATTTAAATCACATCATTTAAAATATATATTGAGGGCTACACTTAAAGGCTTTGATAAATACTTATAGGCTTCCCTGTAAAGTCAATGTGTACCCACAGTTTATAAGCATTAGTAGCCAATGTTACATCATAAGTCTTATGAGGTGTTCTTGGTTTACTCTTATTGTCACACTTCTGAAATGATGGCATATCCAAGAACTGATGTGTATATTTAATGCAATGGCATTGTGAAGAAAAGCATCATAGAGTGACATCTCATTGAGCAGCTAAATATCTCGAACACTACAGCATAACTTAGAGATACATGTTCAAGATTGATGGGAAGGAGGCTTACCTTACATCAGAAGAGTGACCATCAGAATCCTTAAGCACACAGATTCTTTACTTAGTGTGAAAGAGATGACAGTTTTCTACCAAAACTAATTAGCTTCTTTCCTATAATAGGATTCTATTTCATACACAATTGGAATACATTTGGACACTATATGATAGGCAGAATAATCCCAGCCTCCTTACCAGTGTGCATGTTCTGATCCCTATTAAGCATGGTAGGTTAAGAAGCAAAGGAGAACAGATGAATTTGATGTTTTAACCAGCTAATTTCAAGATAGGGAGACTATTCAAATTATATCACTAAACCAAATGTAACTCTAAGAGTCCCTGAAACAGAGCGAGATAAATCTAAGAAACACAGGAAAAACGTTACCACACAAAAACTTATTCTAACAATGTTGGCTATGAAGACAGAGGAGAAGCCCTGGACCAGAGAATGTGGATGATTTTCAGTAACAGGAACTCTCAGAAGCTAGGAAATGAATTCTTACCAGGAAGGCCAGAAAGTAATCTGCCCTTCCACTTCTTAGTCTTAGCCCCATGAAAGCCAGCACGGCCCTTTCTCTTCTTTTATTTGTGGAAAATAATATTGTTTTAAGCTGCCCTGGTTATTTGTTATAGCAGTGAGAAGAAACTCATACTCTATGCTCAAGTTGATCTTAGAAAACTGATGAACACAAGTCAAAATGACCTCACTCAGCTTGGCTATTGTCTTAGTGAGGGTTCTCTAGAGTAACAGAACTAATCAAATGTCTATACTGAGGGAATTTATTAGATAGACTTACAGACTGTAGCCCAACTAACCCAACAATGGTCAACTATGGATGGGAAGTCCAACAATCTAGGAATATCAGTATTGTCCTGTCTGGCATTTTCTTCAGAGAAAGTCACTGCTGGTTTACCAGAATCTGAGGGATTTTCTCATATGAAAGAGGCATTGTTTCAAGGCATAGGGCTTCCAGTACTACCTTCTCAGATGAGTTAAACCCTTGAGAATCTGAAGATTCAAAGTCCTCAGCTTCTACAGGGTCCTCCCACAAATCCCCATCCCAAGTTCTAGCATCCCATTCTTTGCTAATTGATTCCCCTGCTTTAACTGCTGACATCCTCTGAGGCTGAGATTTGTATTTTCACTGTAATTCAGACAACCTTAGAATGAGGGCTTCGGTTTGATTTTCTGCAACTCAAGCTCTATGGCTGCTGGAAAGAAGATTCTCTTCAATGGCACATTTAGAAAACTTTAGATTGTTTATTTGCATCTGGAGTCATTCAATTTTATCATACAGTTCATTTCTTCCCTTTGTCAACTTGTCTAGAGATACTAAGAACAACATGCCAGAAAAATCATTTTCCTACTTTTTGCCCCAAGTGTAAAAATTTTTGTACACTGGGTTACCTAATTCATTGCCAGTTGATGAAGATAAACAAGTATATTAGCTTTTTAAGTTTGAAATATAGTTTCTACCACAGGCCTTCAATATTTTCTCAGCTCTGAGGAGAGAGAGTATCTGGAGATTTTTTTCAGTAGTTGAAGGTGCTGGTGAATTAAGGCACTGGCAAATTATTAAGCCAATTCCAGTTCCTTAAAAGATTCATCATTAAACTTCTGCTCCTCTAGATCCACCCTTGCTACCAACTTGACTTGCAGTTCTCTAGAGTCACAGAATTTATGGAATGTCTATTTTGAGGGAAATTACTGTGATGACTTACTGTCTGTAGTCCAACAACCCAACAATGGTCAGCTGTGAACCAGAAGTCCAAGAATCTAGTAGTCACTTAGTCCCACAGGGCTAGTTGTTTCAGCTGGTCTTCTGTAGAAATAGGTTTCCAAAGATGTGCTGGCAAGTAAGTGCAACCAGGTGAGGAAGAGAGAATCTTCCTTCTTCCAATATTCTTATGTAGGCCTCCAACAGAAGGTGTTGCTGAGATTAAAGGTGTGTACCAAGTCTGAATGTGGGACAGGCTTTGTTGTAGGCTGACCTTGAATTCAAAGATCTCATTGCCTCAGTCTCTGGGGATTAAAGGCATATACTACCTTGCATGGGCCTAAGCTTAATATGGCCCCAATACCTCAAGTTTTCCATGCCAAGATCCAGGTGAGAATCTTGTGTTTTCCAGTCTCAAGAACTAGATCACAGGTGTGCCTTCCAATTCTGGATTGTAGTTCATTCCAGATATAGTCAAGTTGACAACCAGGAATAGCCTTTACAGCTATGTGAAATGTTGGTTAAAGAAATACCTAAGGACAGGAGGAACATACAATCTAAAATTTTTACATGTCAACCATCAAGTTAAATGTCAGAAATCACCTAAATAAGGGTGGGGGGAGCAGTGGAGAAGATTAATACAGGGAAAAATCTATTTATGAGGTTCTCTACCACTCAAAGTGTTTTTAATGGTGTGAAAAAGCTCAGTAGGGGCATGCAATATATTGTGAGGACAAAACCTTATATAAGTTTACATAGGTACAAAAAAAAAAAAAGATTTCAGTTTCAAGGCAGGTGTTGTTTAAAGATACAGCAATGAATACTGTTAACCTAACCCAAATTCTTGGCTGCTCTTGATTCCTAAGCAATATTTATGAATTTCTGATGCTTCTTGTGTATGCCCTGTTCCGCACCATGCAGCCTTTGTTTGACTCTGGAGACGCTGTCCTATGTAAAGGTGACATCTTGTGTTGCTTTGATGCATTACATTGCCAGTTCTCCTTGTATGAGCCTTCTCCTTTTAAACACTGTTACCCTCAGATCCTTCATCAAGTAGGGGGTTGGGAGGGGAGAGGTAGCACTAAATTCATTGCAACATAAAAGGATATGACCCATGCTCTAAAAATCATCAGCCTATTTACCAGGTTTTACACAGGTTATCTGACAGTGACAAGCGAATCATCTGCAGAGTTTATCATCTGTTCTTGAGAGGGATCGTGAATCAGAGAGGAAGCAGAGTTAGATTTTTAGAATGAGATTTAGTAAGTTTTAGGAGCTTTCCTTACAGGTGAAACTTTATAGGTTGGAAATGTCTGGGAATTAGCCCATTTTTATAAAGAACAGTATTGAGAAACGCTGTTACTATTGACATGCTAGTTATTACATGAGTGAGTCTAATTTCCTGTCTTATGTTGTGAGTTCATTTTACAGTAAAGTTTGGCCTTTGATACAATTATATCATAGTGGAGTGATTAATTTTGTTAAGTTACACATATACTATACGGTGAATGAGTAAGGTATTATGCAAAGCATTGAAAAAATACTGAGGAAATAAATAAAATTGTTAATGAGCATGTCAGCCCATACCTTTATCATAGAAAAATGAATGTCACTAGAAATACTAGAGAGGAAAATTCCTTGCATTAGTTCCTAAGGACTAATGGTATGATGGAATCTAGAATTATGAGGAACAGAAAGAAAAGAACACAGGATTGGAAATGGAAAGGAAAATGACATGAACAAATCAGCATGGGCATGGCCCCTGCAGATGGAGTGGGAGAGAAAAGCCCAAAGCAAAAAGTTACAAAGAAGAGAAAGTACAAAATCTCAAAGAGTAAAATGGGGAGACTGCTGGGAAGAAACATTCTGAAGAATAAAGAAAAGGTACTTCGATCAAAGACAGGTAACACAGAATCTTAAATGAAGAGGGGAAAAGGCTGGCAAAGAAGACCATAGAAGCTTGAAGCCTAGGAAGAATTTGATTGCAGAACCCACCGAACCTCAGATGAGAAGGAAAATGATGGACTCGGAGTTTGTATAGGAAACTGTGGCATAGACAGACTTTAAGACTACTTCTGCCAAAAGAAGTAATGTACTAAGGAAGAAGTTACAGGTATCTTCCATCTGCAGCTTGACCTTGGCATGTTTCCCATCTGTCTATGCTGTCTCCTCACTTATAAAAAGAGGAGTTTTTCCTTCTTCCTGCTTCGTCTGCAGAAGCAGCAGCATGAAAAGATGTCATTTTGCCTATTTCAGAGGAAATGCTAGAAAACTTCAGACATATTTTGGTAGTACTCAGTGGTACGAGATCCATGTTTTCTCATTAAGAAAATCAATGGAAGAACCAATGCATCATATCCAGAGGAGGAAAAGCAAAAACAAAAACAAAAACCACTTCTCTTCCTTGGTAAAAGAAAAGTGTGTGGGTAATCAACAGGGATGTAGAAAGGAATTTGGGACAGGCCACATGTGAAAGGTACAAAGAATCTTTATCTTATTGTGTCAACTCACACATAATTGTCTAAAAGTTTTTGTTGGAAGATAGTTGTTGGGTTGTCTTTCTTTCAAAATTGCATACACAAATCCAGGCACAGTTTACACTGGCAAAAGTATGATCTGTAGGCTGCAGGTTCAAACTCAGAGGCCTAGAGCCAAATCCAAGCTTTCCAAAAGCTACAGCATAAGTCTACAGCAGCTAAAAATACAAGATCTTCTTTGCTAAAAGATATTGTAACAACCTCATATTTACATGAAAAGCCCTATTTCTGATTATTCTACAAAATGTTTTCCAGTCAGTAAAAACTTCCTCATGCTCTTTAGAGACTTGTCAGTATCCTTTTGATTGGCTAGTGTGTACATTTCTCTGATCCTTGTCAGAATGTTTGTTCTGAAATTTCAAGTCTATCAAGCTGAGATTTTAGGCTTTCTACAACACTGAGTATTTTAGGAGTCTGACTTAATGGTAGTTTTTTTTTTTTTTTTAATTAAGGGTAGGAGAAGATGGCCTGGAGTTGTGACACCCCTCTTAACTGATTTGTCTCTACTTTTAGCACTACCTATTTGCATATAGAAAAACCTTAGTTTAAGTTCTTGAGTAATTTTCTTGGTGTGTGAAATGTATACGGTGATAGAAAACAATCTATGTGAGTAGTATCTAATATCTGTTTCTTGGGCATTGCTATTGCACATCCTAATGGAAATAGCATTATGACTACATGATGCAGGGCAAGCAATGAAGGTTCAGGGTTCACTGGCCAGGCTAAGAAGTGTATGGACTTTAGATGAATCATATTGGCCTTCCCAATAGGCAGTTGGTGGGAGAAATGTTGTGGAATCCATGAACACTTCCTGGAACAGACACATGCAAACAAAAGAGAAGAGAAGGGAGGTTACTTTTTCAGATTCAGTTTTGTCATTAGTGTTAGGATCAGTTCAAATGAGCTGTTTGAGACTGAAAGAGACTGGATATCCTCAATGCCCTGAAAAACTTCTGTTCTTTTAAGTGTCTTATCTACATGTCTCTAACCATGGCAACATCTTGGCTAACCACATCAGACCATGCAGAGATGGTCATGTCTCTCTTCATTCCATCCCTGTGTTTGAAAATGATTCTCATATACCATCTACTACATTATCCTGGAAATATATCTTTAAACATTTGTTTAAATGGTTGTTTATATCCAGAAGAGAGTGCTCCCCTTGGAAGTGAGATACTATAATTTCACTATGTTTATCTTCTTTACTTAGCTGAGGAGTTGGTCCACAGTAAGATATCAATATGTATTCTGTTAGTAACTGAAGGTAGGGTATAAAGTTTGGTAAGTTTTTCCCGTCTTTCAGGAGGTGCACTTCAGCAAGAAGTTAAAAGCAAGCATATGAATTACTGTGTTGCAGGGTGGAGTAAGGTTAGAGTCGTCAGAGATTTCATCTAATTAAGGGGATTTCAAAAGGCTTCACAGAAAAGATGGTGCTCCAGATAGGACTTAAGGAATTAATAGGTTTTCAACAAATGGAGTGTGTTTGGAGGAGAGTAGCTATTTCAGATAAGTGAAACAGCGCGAACAAAGGGAGAAGCAAAATCTTCGAGAATATCGAGTGAACAAAGCAAAGGCCAAAATGAATGGGGTTCATTGTAAGAATGGCAATTAGATTCTATCTTGTACACCATCTTGACAACTGGCAGAGGCTGTGTGCACTGAAAATAATTCCTGGCCCTAGTGGAGTGCAGCAAACAAGAATGTCATAACTAATTTTAAAACAGGCAGCTATGGATGCAGGAGCACATCATCTTTGATTTAACACCTTCGAAGCCCATCATGTGTATATAAATGTGAGAACAGTTCCCTACCATTTCTCTTGTCAGACCCTTGGTGTTATCTTTGTGCTGAACACTAAACAGGATGCCCATTAATACAGAAGTAGCCAAGCACAGCAAAAAGGGCACATGCTACAGTGACATGGGAATCAATCAGTAAGAAAAAATGTTCATAAGTTGTTATAAGTATCACCACAAAGGTTAATTCCAACGTACTTGAAGGTAGCAAGGGAATTAGTCTTTATATAAGGTTTTAAGAATAATTCTCTAGGCAAGTGGTCTAACACCTGCTACTGGAAGGATTTTGTTCCTTAACTGAGCCTTTGCAAAGCCAATACCTTTATAAATGTGTCAGTTAATGTAAATCCTCAGGCCCCATATCTAATGTTTTAACAACTCTTTCTGTTAAAATAGTGTCCTTAAGACAACTTGATGAGTCAACAAAAGCACAGCTCATTTTTTTTTGTTTGCTTTGTTTGTTTTTTCTATGTAATTACTCTTTCATTATCAGTGAGAGTGTCATTGTCCTACGGGAAACTGAAATATATTGGTTTTTGTCCCCAAACTCACTGGGTCAGAAGTTTTGCAGGGGGAATCCTGAAAAGCTGCCATTCACCAAGCTCCTAATATAGATTATTGGTGCATTCTAAGTTGTGAAGAGTAGTTTTGAAGTGCAATGAACATATTGGAATAGAGGAACTTTTCTCAGAAGCAGAGTTATCAACAAGTTCCTTTCTGAGTAAAAAATATAACATAAATATATATACATTTATATATATATATATATATATATATATAAATTGAACAATATATATATTTTACAATATATATATATATATATATATATTGAAAAGATGCTTAGCATGAACCAAGGATTCAGTTATAACATATTCAAATACTCTATGAGGAGACATAACGAGTTGGTGGGAAAAGGTGGAATCTAATATTCCTGTCACTTCTTTAAGAATGCCACAGAATATTATTTGTTTGAGAATTAATTAGTCTTGACTATTATCTGAAGGAGAAATCGGGTTCACTGTTCCTCCTTACCTGGAGTCCATCTGTCGACGTTCATTTTCATGAGATTTTCAAAGAGAGAAATATTTGAAGAGATGTTATCTAAATAACATAATAAAGAAAATCATCTTTTGTGATTGGGTTACCTCACTAAGGATGATATCTTCCAGATACATCCATTTGCCCAAGAATTTCATAAATT
>NC_034603.1:8332260-8336173 GCF_900095145.1 Mus pahari | reverse complement strand
TAATCAGCCATCATTGGGAAGAGCGGCCCCTTGGTCTTGTAAACTTTATATGACCCAGCACAGGGGAAGGCCAGGGCCAAGTAATGGTTGTGGGTGGGTAGGGGAGCAGGGGCGGGGGTGGGGTATAGGGAACTTTCGGGATAGCATTTGAAATATAAATAAAGAAAATAATAATAAATAAATTTTAAAAAAGAAAGAAAATCATCAAACAGTGCCAGGAAATAGCCCCCCTCCAAATGCTTAGTTTAAATAATAAATAAATTAGGACAAAAATTGTAGGTATCTTAAAATTCACAAAAGTGAGTAGTATGAAAAAGCAATAAAAATTGTCAGTTATCTTTGGACATAGGCATCTCTGGTGTTTTCAGAGGGTAGGAGGAGATTAGACCTGATCAGTTTGTAGCATATAAGTTTGATTCTGTCAGCGTGACTCTTCATGAATATAAAATTTTTAGGAGAAACCATGCGACTTGTAACTATTAAAGTGAACGTGTCACATAAATTTGGTTTATTGGTGACTTTGAAATCAAAGTAGGGTTAGTCTCTGCTAGGAACTTGTTAGAATGTACAGTCTCACAGCCCTTTCTGCTCAGCAGACTCGGAAGTGCCCACAGCTTGGCACCTGCCACTGCTGGCTTTAGCCCTGTAGCTAAACTTGCTTCATCCAAGAGCAAAAGTAAGTCTAGAAAAATCTTTGGCAGGCACATACTTAATGCCTCAATGTTTGGAGTTCCAGTGTCAACCAATACTGTTACACGATACATCCATCTACCATAATTGAAATGATCACTCAGAGAAGGTATCCTGTATTTTTATTACAAAATGATTCAGCAAGACAAAGAAGCAAGGGCGTAGAGAACCAAATCACTACTTAGAAATGTTTGTAAACAGCTCTTTATTGAAGAAGGGTAAGTACTGGCCATCTAGTCCATCCTTCCAAACAGCTCCAATATTAAGTGCTGTCACAAAGAACATTTTGCATTGGACTCCATGAGGGCAGAAGCTAAACAAATCTCTTTTCCTAAATAGAAAATCCTTAAAGGAAGATAAAGCATAATTAATTATACTTGGAATCTACACAATGAACTGAGAGCAATACACCATAGAAAACAAAAGGATTATTGCAGCCTTTTAACAGGAAGGCTGTCTACTGTACTTGGAAAAAAATCCTTAATTTTTACAGTTTATGACTATGTTAATTCCCCAAACAGGTACTCAAGAGACATTTATGGTAACTGAGGAAAATTTTCTCTCTCTTTAAGCACCAAAATTTGCATTTTCTAATGTCACATACATGGTAAAACATTGTCATGGAGGGGAAAACTTATTCAAGAGCAGATTTAGCCTACAATAATATCAACACTTCCATTTCAAGCTCATTGATTTTTTTTTTTTTACCTTAATGAGTACTGGAATTAAAGTACAAAAAGCCCTGTATTGGTTGAAAATCTTCTCACAACTCAATTTAATTTAATTTGAAAATAGCTGTTTTACTGTCTCTCAAACTAAATTTAAGAAATCAAACACAGCATTAACATGTTAATTAATAAGAGGTTCAGTAGGAAGGTAGGAAATGATTAGTTGCATTACGATTCCTTCAGATTTTCTCTAGGAAGCTCATTAAAGGGCTCTTCAGACATGCTTTTCTGAAAAGACGACAAACACATGGCGCATATTCTTCAGGTGTCTTGAGATGCATGTAAGACCTGTGTCTGACTTCTTTTCATAGCATAGAAGCTGGCAGGTATAAGCGTGGAGCAACTTAACACGGTGGCTTTAATAAATGACATAGACCAATTCCTATTATATATGTAACTGATATATTCTATATTACTATAGAATATATATATATATATATATATATATATATATATATATATGTGTGTGTGTGTTTGTGTGTATTTATCTAACTGATATATTATATATTTATATATTATATAGAGATATCTAACTGATACATATATATTATATATTAATATATGTACTTCTATATATATTACATAAACATGTGTTTGTATGTGTGTATTTATGTGTTAGAAAGAGTAGAGGCTACAGTAAAAAACAATATTCTTTCAGTTGACCAAGAAGGAAAATTCCCTGTTTTTTTTTTTTCTGGTAAACTAAAGAAAGGTGCTCTGATTTGAATGAGAAATATCCCTGACAGGTGCTGGCTTTTTCCTTAATTGGTGGTACAGTGGGGGCTTGCTACAGGAAATATGTCACTAGGGGTGGGCTTCGAGTTCTTATAGGTTGGCCCCATGTCCTGGTCTCTTTCTGGTAATTGGGGATGGAAATGTGATCAGCCAGCTCTCTTCTCGTGTCTCTATTCTTTCCCTGCAAGTTGCCACGCCTTCCTCTCTGTGATAAAGTTTTCTTTAACTTTAAATTAAAAGAAACCTTTCTTTCTTAAATCACATTTTGTCAGGTATTTTACATAGCAACACAAAGTAACTTAAAAACAGGTTGTGGAATATACTAAGCATCCAAGTTTTCATATCTCTTCACCTCTAAAGTTAGTTGTTCCTCGTTTTAGTCTGAAAATATCAAGTGAACATTCTGGAATTAAAGCAATTAGGCCTTCCAATTTTATTATAAAAAATTCGTTATACTTACTCTATTGTTATTCTGTGTTGGGTGTTAATCTCTTAATGCACCCAATGTATACATTAAGGTTTAATATATGTACACATATATTGAATAATCATTCTACATATTGGGCTTGATATCATCTATTAGAGTGTCTTAGAGTTGTTAGTACCGAATGAGGGAATATGATAATATAAGCACATTATATCTAAACCTTTCTAGTAATTAGGAATCCTTGATAATTCTAATTGAAAACAAATGGAAAGCCCACTTAAGTTTCTTGTTGCAAGTGTCCATAACCTTTGCTCCTTACATCTTTCTCTTCATGCCTAAATGCATGACCATCCCTAAAAGTATTTTAGAATACTTTAGATCTTGGCCTTCTGGCCCACAGTGGCCTGAAGAAAGATTACCAAGTACTCACTCTAAGAGACCTGTCACCACAATGATGAGCAAATATATGACAGGGAAAATAGTGCAGGTGCAAGACAGCTGGCAGGCTGACCAACTCAACTTCTGCCCAGGCCCAGATACAAGGCCATAAGTTGGCCCAGCCCTACATCCACCCCATCTATGAACTGCTGGAATACATGAATGGGCCAATCCTGCAGATTCACAGTCGCAAGAGCTATATGGCACAGGGCAACAACAGGGTACCAGAGAGGAGTCCTGGTACAGAAACAGTATTAGTGGTGTAGGAGAAGCAAGAGTCTTTGATCCAGACCAATGACTTACTGCAATAAACATTTGTAAGTAAAGCTATTGGGATAAAAGGATATATTGTGTGATACACCATGACACATCACAGGTTTCTGATTAGATAGTTGTTGTTGTTTTGTTTTTATTTTTAAATTTTTATTATTTTTAATATTTTAATTTTTTTGTTTTCTTTTGGCAGGGATGTTTTCAAATGGCAGATATGAAGGGATGGGGAGATGAATGAGATTTTGATGAATGATGTGAAATTCACAAAGAATTAATAAAACATAAAAATAAAGTACTTTGTAAACATATAGTTTTAGAAAAAATATCATCAAATATCAATACCAAAATTTAGGAGAAGTCAATATGTAAGTAGTATTCAATATGTGAATTGAAGAACCTGGCAGGTGTAAGCATGGAGCAACTTACCATGGTGGCTTTAAAAAAATGACATAGACCAATTCCTATTATATATGTAACTGATATATTCTATATCATTATAATATATATATATATATATATACTAAATATGTATTTATTTAACTGACATATATATCTAACTGATATATGTTATGTATTTATAAATTATATAGTGATATCTGATACCTATATTATATATTAATAT
>NC_034603.1:8326125-8332003 GCF_900095145.1 Mus pahari | reverse complement strand
TGTGTGTGTGTGTTTGCGTGTTTATGTGTTAGGAAGAGTAGAGGCTACATTTGATGTATTTACTAATGCTTTTGTGAAAACTTTTTAACCAAACATTTTCTAAAAGCTCTTGTTGCAGCGATACAATTTAGTATATAGGATGCAAACTTTTAATAATAATAAATAGAGCATTGTATCATAGGTCTTTCATATATGAAGACATATAGGGATGAGTGAACATGGATAGCCAGTATTATGCCAGTGAGAATAGTTATTTATCAAGTTATGATCATAATCAACAGAATTACATATGGTATGAACAACAAGTATGATTCTTTTAGTATATCTCAAGTGGGACATAGATATATAAATTTTAAAATGTTCTTTAAATAACCATATATATAAACATGTATATGTAAACATATATGCTTTATTTTTGTATAACTTTAGATTTCATTATATTTAATAAACAAATGCTTATTTACACAATATTTATTACTTTAAAGATTTATATTTATTGTAGTAATTCATTATTTAAGCTGCAATTTTCAGCACTTCTTAAGTAGTCTAGACGATTTAGATTTATTAACTTTTAATGAGTCTGAGTTATTCTTTTAAAGAAATCAATAGTTGACATGTTTCTTGATCTTCCTTTTATTTTAAACACGTTTCAGAATCCCTTTCAGCTCAATAGTCTGTACTGTCAATCAGAGAGACACATGCAGAGTCATGGGCCTGGCAGTGTTTGATGGAAAATATCATGTCTCGCTATCCAGCTATAAACAGAATAAACAATGTTACATAGTTTTTTCCTTGGATCTTGAGACCCAAAGGAGAAGGACATAGTAAGTCATTGCTGGCATCTATATTGTGGTATTGTTTGTATTAAATTAACTAAAGTCCCTTAGTTTTCAAACACTTCTGTGATGTGTTCTTTCAAAAGCTTGATTGAAATTATAGGGTTTAATGTTCATCGTCAACTTGGCTGGAGTTAGAATCACCCAGAAGATAAACATCTTTGTTTATCTGTCAAGGCGTTTTCAGATAGGTTCAGAGAGGGTAGAGAAGATCTGCTTTGCAGGTGGCTGGGAGTACAGACCACATGAAAAAGGAATAAACAAAAAATCATAATGGTCCTGGAATTTTCCCCTCTCTATTCCCTGACTGTAGACTTCATGAAACCTGCCACATCTTATTCCCATGGCTGTTCCTTTCCCAGCATGACAGACTTGTGATGCTCAAAACACAAGAAAAACAAACAAACAAAACAAACAACACAAACTAAAAACTCTCTTTTCCTAATTTTGTTCATAGAGGTGAAACAAATGCAGTGATTCATCAATGCAGTGTGCCTAAAACATGTTCTCACTGACAGTCTTATTAATTCCCTTTCTTCTAAACAATAATAAAGACTCAGAGATGTTAGGTACATTGTCCAGATGCCACAGCTGTTAAGGATATGAGAAGGAATTCAAAGAAAATACTTTCTTCAGAGTATGTGAAATTAGCCCATTCTCTGCTTCCTTGCCCCATTTTAAACAGAAAATTTGTTCTAATAGTTTATCAATTTTTAATATTCTAAAATGAATTACAAAGTGTTATGGTGTGCATGAATAAAATTTTTATATTTTAAAATATGGCAAAATTCTTGATAACTATGATAAATAAAATTTTGAAAAAATAAGGAATCCTCAAAGAAATTATAGCTATCTGCCCATAAATACATATAATCACATTAGTGTGACATTTAGTAAATGAGTATAGGTAAAGAGTTTGATGACCTATAATTAGAGAAGAAGCCTAGTTGATAGAGTTTCTTTAGTTTTCATATTTATAACAGTGCCAAGTACTGAATCCAAGGCCTGTACACTTTAAGGAAATATTCTACCAATGAGCCTGAAGCTTCTCTTTAACATCTCATTTTATGAATGGTTCATATATAATAAACTAAGTTAGTTCTCAACATTCAAACTTCTCATTTTTTATCTGCTTTGGGAAAGCTTCAAAATCATTTGGAAAAATAGATTTGTAGACTTAGAGTATAAAATATGTATTCCTTTCCTACAGATTTAATCTCTCAAGTTTATTGGACTAACAGGAAATGGCTGCCTTGTCTGTGGTCGTCTGCCATCCATATTAGGAAGCGTCATCCACTTAATAGGAAAGGGCGAGCTATTTGGCCCTTCAGAGCATGAACCTGCTGAGAGCTAAGTGAAGATTTGTGTCAGAAGCATCATTGTATTAACCACCTTCCACCTAACGACCTGAAACTTAGATCAGACCTGAAGTTTATGTAGTGTTGAAGGTGATTATCAATATCTCCAAGTTTTAAATGAAGTGTTTTCCCACAGGCTGACACAGTTTCCATTTTTAAGCAGCTCTGGAAGATAGGTCGTTCTTGAGCGTTTATCCAAACTGACAATTTTGGTGTAAAACTTTCACTTGCTGTGAATGATGGGAGTAAGGACAGGTCTAAAACCTGTTTTCCTCACAAACCGCGATTGGCTAAAATGGAACAATTTCATACTATCTTATTGAGAAGGAAATGTCAGAAATTAGGATCAAGAGGAAAAGGCAGGTGGACAGAAAGACCAATTTTAAAGTGTTGAAACCATGCCTTATATCACTTTTACTACGTCGACTGTGCTTGACAGCAGAATGGAGGGCACTGGCTGCGTCATAGTGCATGGGTGCAAAATAATAATCACAGATGGAGGACATGGTTCTGGCTCTAGAAAGCAAATGACATGTTGGGCTAACATGATGGACTAGTGTGATAGACCTAATAGGATGGTAGAGATGACTGACCTCTCCTTTTTCTCATACCTTCACTTAACTTCCATGGTACTGTACGTCCTATTCTTCACTCTGAGTTTCTTCTATCTTTTCTGCAGTGGTCATTTTTGCTTTTTGTCAACTTCTATAGTGCTTAGTCTATCAATATTTTCCCATGATTTATGCTTTCTCCTTAACTTATAGTCTTACTGGTTAAAAATTATTCTATGTCATGCCTTTTCTTCCTCCATGACTTCAAAAAGAGAAATGAAACCCTGTCACTTAATTAGCCTGCTTGACTAATTTTAGAACCCAAATTGTATGTTGGATAACATTTTTGGAAAATTGAAGAAATATATTGCCATAAGATAATGTGTTATCCAAATGACCATGCTGAACATGTAAGGCAGGTTATTTTGTTAAACACCAGAGAAACCATTTGAATAGCAATTCCTGATGCCAATTTGTAGATAACCAGGGATAAAGGATCACATACCAGACACAGTAGTTTACATTGGAGAACTTACTATATGCTCAGCAGCTTTGTGTACTTAACTCACCCATCTAATAATCCTGCCCAGTAGATATTAAATTATTTGTATTATAGATATGAGACTGTATTAGAAACTAACTTACCAAGGAAATAAAGACAAATAGGAACACTATCTAAAACTTTAGATTAAAAAATCTATAAAGCTACTATCTATATTTAACTATCTATATTTAATGTTAGTTCAATGTCTTCTAGGGATACAGTGAAGGGCAATGTCTAGACGAGCTTTACAGAGACCCAGATAAGACCCATATATGCTAGAAAAGCAATATGAATTGGGTAATTAAGTATCAACAAGATTGTCTAGGAGGTGTAAAACTATAAAGAAGAAATAAAGAAACCATGAAGATGAAGTTTGTTTATTTACTGTTTTGTTTGTGGTCCATCTGTCAGGAGTCCTAACACCTACATAACAGCATTAATAGTTCATAAAGTACTTCCAATGCTCTGAAAAACATTTCCCTTTGGATTTGCTATGTGTTTTTTATACTTGTCAAATAAAGCTTCAGTTTTTAGTAATAGCTAACTTGCCCTGAGGGTTTAGTAGTCTATTCTGAGATTAAATGTGTGTTGCAATCATTGTTAGTTATAATGAATAAATCCAAAGCAAATAAACAAAATGTATTTTTACATTTTATACTGTAGTATAGACCTACTAATATGAGAAGCTTAACTGATTTTCTAGATGATCTGGATTCTAAATTGTACTCTAAGTTATCTCTTAACCATCTTAAATCAGGTTGGCAGTTCATTTGGTGTTTATTAAAATTTCATGATTTGACAGAAATCAGAAATTAAGACACCAGACAGAGGTGCACAAATTTCCAAAATCTTAATTATTACATTAAATGTTCATAGTCATACCACAAATAAACAAGTAAAAATAAACATAAAACTATTATTAATATAGGACACACAAAAATTAGAGGAGAAAGGAGGAGGAAGAGGAGCAACTAAAACTACAAGTGACATGAAAATTGTGACAGCAAATTAAATAAGGTACCATATATCCAAACTTAAACGTCATTTGAATCCATACCTGAAAGATGTTGCTTATTAAAAGGTCAGAGATGACGGAAAGCAATACCATGCTTGGGAGTAAATTCTGATGAGCAGAGCCAACAACTCAAGTAGGTCGGATGAAAAGTGAAGGCTAGGGGCAAGGACACTGATTAGAGCCACCTGGTCACAGCAGTTGATAGACCTTGGGCATGAGCCAGGAAATTTAATAGAAAGGTTACACAGGGATGCTTAACCCAAAGACTCTCTAAGAGGACTCCAGGGCCAAGAATGGCTCATTCTAAGAGGTTAAGCATCAGTGTCCCACAAGAGCAGGACTGGGTTGGTGGAAAACTCAGCAAGGCTACTAATATTTAAGGGCACATTGAAAGGATTCAGCAGTTGAGTAAAGGATTACAAAATAGTTGGCTACGGACCTCATAAATGAGAATGGAACATTAATTGAGGGGCAAAGATCAGCATTTTGTTAAGAAAAGGTTAAGAAGTTAGAATGTGTGTAATTGAGACTACTGGACTTTCAGCTCAAAGCTAACAAAAACACATAGAAGAGACCCCGTGGGATAGCGATGATAAGCGAGATACTGAAAGTTAGGTTTCCTAAATTAAAATCCAGGCTACACTACGCCAACTGTGTGACCAAAAGCAAGTTGCTTCATCTCTCTGTGCTTCATTTTTACTATCTAAAAAACAGTAGCATAAGTTATATAGTGTCTGTAGCATAGCTTTGCCAGGTAAGAAGGGATAAGTTGTTGAAAAACTTAAGGAAACACCCATATGAAGCTTATGAAATAAACACTTAGTAAATTTACCCACTGGCACATATACAAGGGACATGAATTTACTACCAAAGTCTAGTACCCAGTGCTATCAGGACCAAGTAGATTGGTGGTGGACTAGACAGGAAAGTTTTGTATAGAAAGTAGAGTCTTTTCCAGATCATTTTAGATTACTCCAGTTTTATGTAAGAATGAGCCAGAGTTTTTCCAGGTATCCTGAAGCCAGTAGTGAATTCAGAACACTTCCGAGTTGCATGGCATGGAGGATCAGTTAGATGACAAAGAATAGTCTCAGGAATTTGGAAAGGAAGGGAACAGGATGCAAAGACATACACATGAATAGTTTTGTTTTCTCTACAGACTCATATATGTGTGTCTTACACATACCGTATATATAATTTAAAGGACAATTTTTAGAGCCCTTAAGATGCACAGTTATTTAAGAAGAAAGTATTTTTCTATGTATGCCCTGCTCCCCCTCCTTCTTAGTTTCTGCCATTGTCAATATTTCCCACCAAAGTAGCATACATGAGTTTCCATTGACATAATCACTCAGTGTCTACAGTCAACATAGATTTTATCCTTGATGTACAACCTATCTGATTGACAAACACAATAATGGTGGTGGTGGTGTTGATGGTGGTGGTGGTGGTGCCAGTGGTGGTGGTGGTAGTGCCAGTGGCAGTGGTGGTGGTGGTGGTGGTGGTGCCAGTGGCAGTGGTGGTGGTGGTGGTGGTGCCAGTGGCAGTGGCAGTGGTGGTGGTGGTGGTGGTGC
>NC_034603.1:8313365-8325803 GCF_900095145.1 Mus pahari | reverse complement strand
GTGGCAGTGGTGGTGGTGGTGCCAGTGGCAGTGGTGGTGGTGGTGCCAGTGGCAGTGGTGGTGGTGGTGCTGATTGAGATAGTGATGGTAGTGATTGTGGTATTGGTGTTGATGATGGTGTTGTTGTTGTTGTTGATAGTTGTGGTTGTTGTTGTGGTGATGGTTGTTGTAGTAGTGGCAGTGGCTGTGGTGGTGATGATGGTGGTAGTGATGCGTGTGTTATAGTATCACACAGGGAAGTTCACTGTCATGAGCGTCATCTGGGCTTTATTTCATTTTTTTCAGAGTTTGTTTTTTTGTTTCAGGCTTCTTGGCACATGGACAAAGCCTGTCATCACACACTGGCAAAACATAATAAGTGAAAGTAGTTTTATAGGCAATNTATAAGCTGAAGAAATGGATTCAACAGAGATTTATAAATTCTTTATCCAAAGGGAAAAAAGCCTCAATGGACCTCATATAAATTTACATTTTCCATGGATTAAACAAAAATATAATGAAGCTTGAGCCGGGCGTGGTGGCGCATGCCTTTAATCCCAGCACTTGGGGGGGCAGAGGCAGGCGGATTTCTGAGTTCAAGACCAGTCTGGTCTACAAAGCGAGTTGCAGAACAGCCAGGGCTACACAGAGAAACCCTGTCTCAAATAATAATAATAATAATAATAATAATAATAATAATAATAATAATAATAATAATAATAATAATAATAAAGCTTAATTTGGATTGTATCCAAAATCCTCCTATATGAATATTCCATCTCATGGTAATATGCTTTCTGTTTGTTCTGAGTAACAAAAAAAGATTCTTCTCTTTTCTAGACATTCTCAGATCAATCTTGCCCATATTGTACTCCTGTCCTGCCTTTGCTTGTGTATGTACCCTGTAATAGAGTTATAAGTGATTTTCTGCAATTGTTTCTTCCAGTGTGTCACATATCTAACATTAGAGCAATAACAAAGATTCCAAATAAATGGGGAATAATTTCTTTTGAGTTTCATTATTTGAAAATTTATTTTCTCTGGAAAAGTTTCTGGAAGCAAGGGTAAATATCTGTGTCTTTTATATACATGTAAATGTACATATTCAAATACATGGACACATATGGAAACCAAGTCAGAGTCAAGGTATGCCAAAGCAAAGCTTATTTTCACAATTAGTTGCTGCTTACCGCAGTATCTTTACACAGTACCATCTTAATGTACATAAATACAACAGACACATCTATTTCTCAAAACACGTCATGTGAAAGAAGGAACACAGGTTTTTTATAATTGATATTAAATAAGCATAATTGTGAGAACAAGCAGTTTCTCCTATCACTGAAAACATAGGTTGGCTCTTCTAGCTCCTAAACGTCCTTTTGATACACATGACTGCATAGCAACGGCTTCAGATGCTGAGTTCAGAACAGCAAGGACAGCAGTGCTAAGTGGTTGCATGGAATGACAGTGGATGTTTCTTTTGTCTTAAAAAAATTCATGTTTTTGGAACAAATGAATCATTTAAGCTAAATATTAAACATAAGATTCAGAGGTTGTCTTGTATCAGAAAGCTGATTTTAACTTTTTTCTTGCTGTGAAGAAGAAATATGATAATTTAGATTAGAAATTGTTAGTATACATTTTAGTACCTGTGAAATCTATTCCCTTTCTGACCTACTCTGCCTCCCTGAAGAATTAGGCTGTTTTTACAGTATTTTAGTATTTTGAGACCATTAGATTTTATAATATAAGGTTGGCTATTGATGGACTGTTCATCAGCGTGTTCTGATTCATATAAAATCAGTCATCAAATCACAGTGGTTCAATCCATTTAGGATATATTTATTTCTCATTTTTTATAACGGCTGGTAGGAAATTTTACTACACATAGCTACCCAGTGACTTAGTACTCCTATATTGAATGAGATTCACTTTTGTTTGTTTCTTCCTTCCTCTGTCTCTCTGTCTCTCTGTCTCTCTCTCTCTCTGTCTCTCTCTCTCTCTCTCTCTCTCTCTCTCTCTCTCTCTCTCTCTCTCTCTCTCTCTCTCTCTCTCTCTCTCTCTCTCTCTCTCTCTTTCTCTCTCTCTCTCTCTCTCTCTCTCTCTCTCTCTCTCTCTCTCTCCTTTCTTTCCTCCCTCTCTTACATTCCCCCTCCCTCCTTCCATTGCTTTTTCTGTCCCTTGCTTCCTCCCTCCCTTTCTCCTTTCTTCCTTTTGGTTAGAGAAAAGTATGTGGTGATTTTTGATCCTTGGATTATCATATTCAAGCAGGAAAGGAGCACAAATACTACTCCAACTCAGAAGCTACAATCAATCACAGGTCATTCACATTCACCTCTCCTTGGAATCAGATACTGCAGACCTACTATGTGCCCTAGCGACAACTTGAATACCGTTTCCCTTTCAATTAATTACAAGACATATACGTGGTAAATGAATGATATTTTAGAGCAAATGAAATCCTACTAACAAGAGGAGTCAATATTTAGGAAAAGTTAAACTACTCTGGTAAGAATTGAAAATCCTATCATGAATAAATATGTAGAAAATCCAAACTTAAAATCCCAAAAGAATCATAAACAAGCTGTGGCTAAACACCCAGTTCCTCTCGCCTGTCTTCTAGGGATTCGGGGAACTCAGAAAAGACAGGGTGCCACAGTACATCAATTTGATAATAAGGCTGGCAAAATGTGATTTTCAAAGCTTGAACCTATCAGACTGATTCTAGTGTTTGCCAGCTCCTGTTTCACAGATAATTTTTCAACCAGGACAGGATGACAAAAAAAAACAAAAAAACAAAAAAAACCCCTGCAGAAATGTGTGCTAGGTGTTAATATGGAATTCAGGTTCAGATTGCAGATGGGTTTTGTTTTAGAAGCAATGAGATTGCCACACACAGAAAGGCATTTAAAACATTACCCTAAGCTAAACAAACACCACTTTCCAAGGTGCTTCCTCATTAACCTTGGAATGTTGATATGCCTAGGGACAGAAAAACAGAAAGGAAGATGACAGGCTAGAGAGAAAAAGCACAGAATATTCTAGTGGGATGGGGTAGGAGTGTGTGTGTGTGTGTGTGTGTGTGTGTGTGTGTGTGTGTTCGTTCACACAATGTCGGGGATGCTGAGAAGGCAAAGATGGAGAATGGTGCTCTCCATATTTTTAGTACACATAAGAGTCCTGGCACACACAATTGCGTTTAAACCTATAGGAGCCTGTAGTTATTTTCATCTCACATTATTCTAATTATTGAGAGGAACCATGAAGACTGGACTGGTAAGCATGAGCCAAAGCAACATAGAGCTGCTTCCGTACCCATGCTGGTAGGGTCTCCCAGTTTCTATTTTTAGTAGCTTTCCCTCTTTTTTTTTTTTTTTTTTGTCCTAAAACAATTCAAATTGTCATTGTCACTGAAGTCGAGATGTGACTGCTACTTTGTTCTACAGTTGTCAGCATCTGAGTTTGATTCACACAGAGACCGTGCCTGCATTCCTACTGTGCATGCTCACCACAGTGTCTTTCCACGTGAACGGTTGGGGGAGTGTTTGTTTTTAGCCAGTGAGCCAACACCATTGTGGCTCCTGTCCTGTCATACCTCACACCAACAATTTATATATAACAAAGCCAGATTTCTCTGCCTCTGCCAATAACTCAATACTCCTGGTACTCATTGATAAAACACAACTGGAAGCCAGCAAGAGAATCTGGACAGTCAGTGGTTGCTTAAAAAAAAGGATATGGCCTGTGGCTCTGTTCCTGATAGCAAGCTTTCTTTTTCTCCCGGATTTTCCTCTTCTTAAACATTGTTTATAGCTTTAAAGTGTTGTTAAGGATAAAGTGGGTGCGTGCACAAGACTTCATCCATCCTACACTGATGACGCGCATGCTCAGAGCAACCGCTGTTTTAGGGATCAAGAGGATTTTATCTTTATGGAAGATTCCATTGTGAAGGAGGGAACCCCCACTTCTCCCATCTAGTTCACACTGCTGACAATGCCTTTTCCTGCTGCTCTTTCAGGGAGGACCTCCAATTAAACCTATTATACCTTAGATCCCAATTACATGGAAATCCACAACCTTTCCGAAATGAGTCTAAGCACCGACATGAAGACCCACTCCATTCAGTATGCCTACTAACTGGTTTAGGGTCTTGACATTGCCTAGTAAGAAGATTATAGAAGTGCCTGAAGGACAATCCTGGGTATAAAACCAAATGTCCCCATGTGCATTACAATTGCCAAAAAAAAAAAAAAATCCCTTTCATCATTTTATTAATTGTATAATTAATGCATTCTGTGTACTGATAAGAATAATGCCATGTAATTAATTTTTAAGAATTAAAAACTTGCCTTTATCCAGCCTCATGGTCTACTTTCATGTTTATAGCTGTGAATATAAATCCTCTTATCTAATTATAACATGACTGGTTTCATTGTTGAAACAAAGCAGTTCTTTTGTCATTTTTTTATTTGATTATGTAATATTTATTTTATTATATTAATTATAATTGGTCGAGGGGAAAAAAAAGAAAAAGGAGCCAAAGACTTAAAAATTTTTAGGCTTTCAGAAGCTTATCAGAAAAATGCCATGCTGTTTTGGATAAGGTGTGATATTTCATTTGTTTTCTGTGTCTGTTTTTGTCTTTCCTGATTACCCATTCTGTTTACCAAAAGGCTCAATTAGCATGTGAATAGTGAGCCGGAGAGCAGACAGGTTGAGAATTCTCCTAGAACTAATTTGGCAGTCCTTCTCCTTTCCCCTTCTCTCTCCACAGTCCTTTCTTCCCTTCTAATCAAGCTGCTGTTATTAAAGCTAGAATAAAAGACCTGATTTTCCATTACATTGATGCATGCTGAACGGAGACTTGATTTGCTTTTTCTTTCAGCAATGCTAATTGGACTCAAAGGAAATATTTAGTTTATAATAGCGAATGAAGAATTCATTTAATTTTAAGGAAAGGGAAAATCAGCAGTGGAACTGGCTAGTTTACACATACATATATTTTCTTCTTGCAACTGTTCATTTCCTTTAAGTGTGTTTGTCTTATCGTTTCTCACAAATATCATGGTTATTTAATTATCAATGCTAATGGCCTTAGGTACAACTAACAAGCAGAAATGGCAGATCTCTGCTCGGGAGAAGAATGTAATAGGCTGGGAAACCTGGTTTTAGCAATATTGATCAGGACAAGAAAGAACTAATTTCCACATAGTGGATTTCAAATGATGTAACTAGATACCTAGCAGGCTAAGCCCTTAGCTCCCACTACAGTCCTCATCAGACCAACTGACTGGCGTTGAGCATGGATAATGCTTAGGAATGGGAGCATGTCACTCGGATTATCTGTATCCTTAGTTGCTCATATCCAGAGAAGTACAGGATCATACCATGTTAAAATGCCCCATCTCAAGCTGGTCCTCATCACCAGGAAGACAAAAATCCCACTTAAAGACCAAAGCACACAATTGAAAAGGATGAATCAACAAAATCCCAAGAGTTGCTGCCTCAAACAATGAAAGAAATCATCTTCCTAGCGGAAATATTCAGCAACATATGAATATGACACCATTGAGATGTGAGGTCAACGTTTGAAACGAATTCTTCATTCGGAGAAATACATTTCCTTCTGTATGTCAAACTATAAGTCGTCCAAGATTATTGAGTCATCTTAAAGTTGTTTTCGTTTTCATTTTCATATTATGTGTGCCTCTCAGTTACAAATTTTCCAGAAATTCCCTTGCTCCCTTAAAGCAAGACTACCTTTAGACACATAGAATTTAGCAGCTGCACAGTTGTAAAGGTGGGATTTTCTTCATACTCTGGTCGTGTCTATTTATTTTATTTGCACAGGGCACCATGCCCAGGAGGCTCATCTTTGATGCTCTCAGTGTCCCCCCGTGACTCCAGGCATATGGACTCAACCATTTGGCTTTTAGGAATCCATGTTACCCACTGTATATGTCTGCCCCATTCTCTTCTGACAGATTTAATACACAGAGCCTCCTCCATGCTGTGAAAACTGTGACTCATTTATATATACCCTGCAACACTTCTCTCATCTTAGCTAGTCTCCTACTGGTGGAATGGAACTAAAGGTGCTGGAAGCTGGTAGGAGCCTGTCACATTCACCATTGCCAAATTGTTACCTAGCACGCTGCTGGGCAGAGGGACTGAATGCGTAGAAGTAGAATATATTGACCAGAGGTAAATGAAGTCATGATTTGTTTATGTTGGGGAAGTCAAATACATAAGGTGGAGTTTCTGTCTGCTTTGTAATTTACTTAAAAAAATTATTTCAAGTTTTGATCTCATTAAGTTTTAATAGCTCATAATGATGGGTTAGAATGGCAGGTCACATGTCAACAGCACACTAGGCCAAGACAGTTCTGCGTGGAAGAGGTTTTATCCAGGGAGAGAGAAGGTGGCAGCAGAAAGAGAAAGGGTAGGGGGAGAGGCTTTCTCCTTATTTATATGGGAAATGATGTAATAAAGGTAAAGGTGGGAGGTGAGCCAAGTGGATTTTGGGAATATGGTGACTGTTGCCTTGGCAACCAGTATGCAGGTCGCAGGTCATGCTGTTGCCTATGTGATGTCATAGGTTTGGGAGATCCTGATGCCAACACATAAGGTAAAATCGCTTGCTTATTTGTAAATAATGGCATCAAAACCCATATATGTGCAATACTTATTTAAAATGTCTCTCGTACTGGTGTCCCCTTACATGAATCTCTTCCTCCCTCTACGTAGATATTGATATCTTCATAATATTAATAGCTTTAACCTAGACTTCTCTGAAGCTCAGGTAAACTTTTCAGCTGCATGTGGGATATCGTCCTTAGGAAGTCTCAAGGCACTCCACAATCAACAGGAAATACCGATTTCATTTGGATTAAGCACAGGTCTTGAAGCCTCTTGGATCAGCTCTCTCCTGCTTTGCTCATGTCCAGGGGTGGATCCTATCCTCCTCACACACATCTGCTCTGGGCTGCTCACCTCACCTAACATCCAGTAGACTCCCGCCCTGCTTCAACTCAGTGACACAAAACAAATGAACTTTCTATTTCAGAACTGGAGCATCTTATTGCTTCCATCCCACCTCTTTTAGGTTAACAATTACCAGCTCATTAGCCTCACCTGCAGGACTCCAGGTCCTCGAATCTACCCACATCTCTCCCCTGCTTCCCCCAACCCCTTACACTCCATCACTCTCACTGCTTTAGCCATGGTCTTAAAAATCCTTGTGTATTCCTTTTAGGATGCTGTGACCAAAATGCATGATAGATCATTTTCAGAGAAAGGATTTGCTTTCATTCAGAGTTTTAACTCATTCAGACTTTAGCTCTTAGTCCTTGGTTCCAGCTCTTCTGAGACTCAGGTGGTGATGGAACATGTGACAAAGGCGATTCAGGGGAAGGAGAGGGATGGAGAAAGAAGGACAAAGTACAGTCCCCAGAAGTAAGTCCCCACGGACCCTCTTCCACTAGAGGCCTATGTTTCCAAGTTACTTGGACCATAAACAAAATACTGTAATAATGCAGTGCTCAGGAGTTGAACACACTAGATTGAGAAACCATTTCACATTTGAAGCAAAGCATTCCCCCACCTGTCATAGGCTCTCCTTTATCACACTGCTTTCATAGTTCTGTCCCTTCTACATCCTTGTGGGATTATCTGTGTAGCCTGTGATGAGTGTGTATATGTTTGCTTGAATGACTATTGCTGTGTGTGTGAAAGAGCATGTGAACATGTGTGTGTTTGTGTCTGTGTGCATATGTGTGCATTCATGTGTGTAGGTATTTGTGTGTGTGCGTGTGTTCATGTGTGTGTGTGTGTGTGTGTGTGTGTGCGGACGTGCGGTAAGGTGTGAGGGAAAGCGGTGCCTCCGAGGGCCCATGCTGCGGCATCCTTTTCCCCTGAGGGATCAGCCACACTGTAACATACCATAGAGTAGAGTTTATTCAGGTCATGGGGAGGGGAGTTGAGGGAGTAGAGACAGAGAAAGGCACAGAGAGAGAGAGAGAGAGTAGAGGAGTAGAGGCAGACCATGAGCACATGGAGAGCGGGGAGAGGGGAATGGGGAGAGAGGAGAAAGGGGACAGAGCAGGAGCAAGAAGGCAGGAGAGAGAGGAGAGGGTGAGCCTGCTCCTTATATTGTGAGTTAGGGATACCTGGCTGTTAACAGGTAAAGGTGGGGTGGAGCCTAGATAAAATGCTAACAGTGTGCATGCAGTTTTCAAGTGGGTGTGTAGGTTCTCTAATGTGTGGATATGGAAGACCAAGATTGATGCTGGACAGTTTCCTTGATACCTCTCCAAATCCTAAAACAATAGGAACCCCAAATCCTAAAACAATAGCAACAACAAACAACAGTAAACCAAACCAAAAACCCAAACAGACAAATTGAAAAAAAAAAAAAAAAAAAAAAAAAAGCGAACAATTAAAAAAAAAAAAAAAAAAAAAAAAAAAACCATTAAAAACCAAAACATGTACAAACAAAAANCAACAACAAACAACAGTAAACCAAACCAAAAACCAAAAAAAACAAATTAATAAAAAAAAAAAAAAAAAAAAAACTAGCGAACAATTAAAACAAAACAAAAACAAAAACAAAAAACCATTAAAAACCAAAACATGTACAAACAAAAACCCTTGCCAGTTTCTGCTGGTCCCACCAGCTCTCCTGTCCCAGGAATTCCTTGGTGTCTGCCCCCAAGTCGCTATGATGACAGATGGCCATTGCCATACCTGTACAGCTTTTCCAGCTTTTCTGGGTGATCTGGGCTTCAGTTCCTCTACTTATGACACAAACACTTCATCATCTGCTAAGCTGTCTCTCTGGGCCCTGCTTTCAACAGAGTCTGTTTTCTTGACCCTACTGGACTACAGGAAAGCGGTGCCAGGATTCCACACTGTGTTGACTTGTAGTGACCAATCCTGCCCAGTCTGTGTTTGCTGAAGAAAATTAAAGAGTCAAAATGTTACTGTTGCAGGGAGCCCACCAGACATGACTAACCCCCACAAGGTTTACAGCCAATTAAAATCCTTTATGCCAATTGGCTGGGACTGTATTCATGTATTTGGGGACCCAGGTATAGCCCCAAAGGTCCAGAGCACAGGGTTTGTGAAGGCAAAAACCCATGTCCTGGCAGGGCAATTAGCACCTACCAGGAGTTAGGGATGGGCTTCCTAGAAGCTTATGGTTTAAGAAAAGCTAAGAAAAGCAGTTAACTCCCGTGGGGGAGGGGTCATAACCAGCAATTTAGCAGAAGTGGTGGTAAGTTAGCTGAGGCATCTTGACTTTGGGTTGCTAAAATAGCGTTTTCTGATTTTCCATGGGATTCTCCCCATCAAGGAGATCTGGTTCTAGTTAAGCATAAGAAGGCCTCAGCAAGAACGCAAGATGGAGGAACCTCTGCACTGTCTTGTCCTTTACAATATAGGCTGAGCACAGTGCCAAAAGATATAGCTCAACACATATTTGTCTAATAAAGTACTCAGGGAGCTCAATGTTTGATAATGTGGAAAATAAACATAAAGCTTTTTCTTCTTAAGAAAATCTGTGACCATGAGTGGTAGCTTTCCTTCTAGGCTCCGCCCAACAGTTACCTACAGATGGGCCTGACTTGCTCTAAAAGGGACTGTTTGGCATCTCTTTGCTCTCCTCTTTTCCCTCTCTGACCCCTTTCTCTACCTCTGTTTCTCTCCCTCTATCCTCTTCACCCTCCCTGACCTGGCTGGCCTCTGTTTCTCTGTTGTCTCTGTCTCTGTCTATCTCTGTCTCTCTCTTTCTCTGTCTCTCTTTCTCTGCCCTTACTCCCTTCTCTACTCCCCTTCCCATGGCCCCAAATAAACTCTAGTTTATACTAGCCCTCCCTATGGCTGGTTCCTCAGTGTGGGGGATGCCTCAGCATGGGGCCCACTGTGGTACCCCCTCCTACCCCAGCACCACACTATACTCTACAAAACACATCCTTGACTTTATAAAACATATCAATGAGTTGTCCTAGAAAGAAGTAGAAATAAGCCAGCACCTGCTAGGACTGTTATACAAAGTAATAAGTTGGTAGCTGTTGTATTCCCTTCAAAAATGTGTTAATTTTTGTTACTAGAGGCTGTGTTGTTAAAAAAAGAGGTGAACAAGTTAACATTTGTGGTATCGCTGGTCTTGCCTTTGTTCCCCACCCCCACACCTGGTAATTTCAAACATCCCAGGCTGTTTGATTGAAAGCAGTGAAACAGAGTCCAAGAAAGAAAGGAATTATGTTACATACAAATTTTCAAAAATGCCATCCACAGATAAAATTTGAATTTTATAGGTGACAGTGTACTTACTGATTCAGAATCTGATCTTTGGCTGTCAAGTCTGTCAGTTTATGGGTCAGCCACTGTTTCAGTCCTGTTTTTTGTTTGTTTGTTTTTCGAGACAGGGTTTCTCTGTGTAGCCCTGGCTGCCCTGGAACTCACTTTGTAGACCAGGCTGGCCTCAAACGCAGAAATCCACCTGCCTCTGCCTCCCAAGTGCTGGGATTAAAGGCGGCACCACCAACCCCCGGCTTTCAGTTCTGTTTTAACTGCTTTGGTCAAGAAAAAGTAAGCTCCTTCTGGGAGCATGTTTGTTTATCCAAGTGCTCACTTTCTCATCAAGATAATTACAATTTACTCAGCTGCCACTCTCTTAAAAAACTAACATTAATCGTATTTATCTCGATACATGCATACAGTGAGTTAATAATTCATGTTTATTGGTAACTTCAGATTGTGACCTTCATTGAAAAAAAAAAATACTTTTGCAGATGTAATAGTTAAGGACTGAGAAGATGATATAAACAAGATTAGGAGATCCCTAATCCAGTGACTGTTGTTATAAAAGCAAGAGCTCCCAACAGCCAAGCTTCAGCCACATCTGTGCGGTGCGCGGGAGGACGCAGAGTCAGGCATTACCTCGTCCGTGTGAGTCAGAAAGAACGGCTCTCTCCGCAATGCTTTCAGAGACCCTACTCTAGTTATAACTCGACTTTGGAAGTCTGGCCTAGCCTCCAGATCTGGGAGAAAAGAATTCCTTGTTGTTTCAAGACCCCTGCTCCAGCATAAAAACACCAACGTACCAATTCAGTGCCCTTAGACAGAAGTCACAGGAGGCATGCTTTGTAGACGGTAGATGTGATGACCCGCAAGCTCCCAGCTCTGGGATCTTTTCAAAAGCTGCCTCAGGGGGCTATATTTTAAGACCTTTGAAGGAAGATGGACAGCTTTCTTGGTGTTCAGGGCCTTTTAGGTCATGATGATAGACATAGGAGAGAATAGTTTGGTTTACTGTGCCTAAACCGGGGTATGTATTTTAAGTGGGAGCACAGGAAAGGGCAGGAAGCCAAAGTGTAAGAAACTAGCTCTGTGCAGAGTTAGAGAGACAGAACTTGTGGGTGCATATTTCCAGATTTTGACAGTTTCCATTCACCTCTTTTCCAGATAAGCAGTTTATACATTAAAAAGAAAAATCAAAACATCTTTTGTATATGATTAAAACCATATATTTCATTGTTTAGAAAACTCTCCTTTGCTTTGTACTTGACATTTGGCGCAAAATCTCCTATCTGGGTCTCAAACTTTTACTCTCAATTAACCAAAGATAAGGGTGGTTTCTTTCAAAATCCAAACCCTTATATTTGTGGGGAAAGACAACTAACTAGCCAGAGGGTAAATTCATTCAAACTGCTATGCGATACAGACCAAGTCTGGCCAAAGCCAAGATGTGCTGATCGCGGGCCTGGCTTCAGTAAAAGATACAGATCATTAAATCTCATTGCAGTGTCTGTAGCTAGGTTGTTTATTACAAAAGTAAGCATCACTAACATGTCCCCTTTGCTAGAACCATAAATCTGAAAGTCTGCAGCCACCGAAACTTGACAACTGCAGTACCTTAGCGACCCCTGCTGTTCTCAGGCAGTGTCAGCCGCCTCTGGCAAAATCCTTTTCAGTTCAGCCCTTCTTTGGCTTCTTTCTAATACCCCCTTCTCTTTGCTTAATTCTCCATCTCGCTTCTCTCTGCAATTTCGCAAACCAGGGGCAATCTGAAAATTGATTTTTTTATGATTCTCCTGTTAATCACGTCTTTCACACCCAGGCGGTTCTAGAATGATTCTGCCTTTCTTTAAGATCATTTCAACCACTCAGCGAGAGATCCCAAAAGCATCTTCATCTTTCTTTGAAAATGCAGCTTCCGCCTGTACGAACCCCTCATACTAACCTTGCACATGCACAGTAGGAGAGATAAACCGGAAACAAAAGGAAGGCGCATGGAAGCAAGTGTGTTGCCAAGAGCTTCTGCAAACCACTCAGCGCAAGCTCTCTCCCTCTCCCTCTCTCCCTTCTCCCCTCTCCCCTTCTCTCTTTCTCTCTCTCACCACCTCGTGTGTGTGTGTGTGTGTGTGTGTGTGTGTGTGTGTGTGTGTGTGTGTG
>NC_034603.1:8263690-8311190 GCF_900095145.1 Mus pahari | reverse complement strand
TGTACCTAAATCAATAAATTAGTAACCTCTAGGGCTGCGGCTATCAAAGTATGTGTAAAACAGCATTTCTGGGATGTCTCGTCATCCATGACAGTGTAATATATGACATGCCCTTTCAGTTGTAGTTAAATGTGAAAATTGCAATTCTTATGAAGATACAAGTGTGCTGAACTTCTCTGATACCCTATCACTGCGGCAAGCACAACCAGGAGGCTGGAAGCTAAAGAATGACAGTGGCTGCTAGTCAATAGAAGGGACTACATACCACACTGGCCAATAATGACACTTGGGTGCTTTCTCAAGGAGACAAATACCCAGCAGCAGGCCTTGTGTAGTGTACCTGAAAGTACACAGGGCCAGGGGTGTAACTTACTACTATGAGGGGTCTTTACCCACAAAGAATGCCCAGATGTTATATGTACCTTCATCCATTCCAGCTGGAAAATGCAAACACTACTTATTACCTTTGTTCTCTGTGAATTGTAGAAGAGCATAAGACAGCTGTAAACTATCATTTTATATTCTATATACTCCTGTGGTCATCCATTATTCCAGGATGGAGCTACTATGGTCATCTTAGGCAACATTTTTGCAAAGGAGTATTCTAGTGATAGTGTGCGTGTATATATGTCCGTATATAAACCATTTCCTTCATCCGAGATGGATTTCATTTTTACTATCGTGGAGCCTTGGTTGATATAAAGCTGGATGCCTTCACAGATGAGCCTTCTGTCAGTCATAGCTTTGGAGCGTGCACCGAGCATCTTGAGTCCACTGGCCTCTCACGTGACTGTTTGTCCAGCTCTCTCCTGGCTCATCTGGTCTTCCCATGGCTCATCTTCACAGAGGTTCATTTTTCGACTAGTATGTTGGTTACTTTCCTGATGCTGTGCTAAAACGTCATGACGAAGAGCAACTTATGAGAGAAGGAGTTGATTTGAGGATGAATACATTGAATGGGGAAGGGTGGGAACCAGCGACAGGTGAGAGAGAGATGAGATAGAGATAGAGAGAGAGAGAGAGAGAGAGAGAGAGAGAGAGAGAGAGAGAGAGAGAGAGAGAGAGAAGAGCTTACACCTTCAATGGAAAATGAAGAATGGAGTGAACTGGAAGCCCAGTGGGTCTTAAGCTCTTAGATCACAGCCCCTGTAGCTCCTTGATGCAGCTCCTCTTGCATGATCCCATACCTTCTCTAGTATCACCAACTCAGAAACAATTATTCCAGTGCCTGAGCCTCTCATTGAAACCACCACAGCTGGTGGGAACAGCTCAGTCTTGCAGGTGTCTCCCTTTTTAGGTTTAACTAAACTAGTCAAAGCTCTGAGAGAGAATAGATTTTTCCCCAACTCACTGGAGAAACTGCTTTTCTGAGGCACCTGGGCTCCACAAGGGGAGAGAATGGACCCTTCTCTTCTGCCTGCAGTCCTGTTTCCAGTTCTGGAGGTTGGCTAGTCATTACCTGTGGTTAGTGCTACTAACGTTATGGCCATCTTTCCCGTAATGGTGCCATCCAGTGGTCTCAACATATGTAACTTTTTTAATACATTAGAAAATTTAAAATATTGATTTTAAAATACACAAAGTTGAGTGAATTCCTATCATGTAGTAAGAAATGTCAGTGCTACTTATGATGAATGCAAGGGAGAATCATCAGGGCACTGTGTGGCAAAGAAAGGGAGACAATTGCTTCAGGGCGATTCCAATAAGACATCCTATACACTATGAGTAAGTATGTATCATAATCCTATTTGGTTTGCCTATGTTTTATAACTTTTTATGAAACATTTTTTTTTACAGATATGTGTAGCCTTTATTGCAAATTTAATCATTCCAATTTTATTCTTTAAGAATCAAAAAATAGAATTTAGGAAACACCATCCAGTAACCATTGTCAGCATTCTGGTTCCCACTTTTGTACAAACAACGGTAACCTCACCTGCCATATAAAGTTGCCTAGTCAATCCATGGATGAATATGTCCACACTATTACCCTGCCAGCATTTATTTTCTGTCGATTTTCAGTAAAAGGCTTTGACTATTAGTGGAGAAAGTGTGTTTTGTGTGCTAGTTGACACAGAGGAGTAAGATGAATTTACCCGAAGCTTCAGAATTTTGAGCCCACATGTTACAGTGGCTAGTACCCTGCGTGCTTGTCTCATCAACGGAGCTGACTTGGAGTCACATCTTCTAGGTCATGTGCTTGTTACATTAGTTGGGAAATACTGTTTCAGCTCTATTCTTCTCTGCACACCAAGAAAGTGAAGGCAGTCCAGCCACCTCCATGTTGTAGAAATAAGCCCATATGGCATCTTATACTGCTTGTGCTTTTAATTTTTAAAAGTTAACATATTAGAACACTAATTAAATTTCTTTTCAACATCAATCTGTAGGCCCAAAAGAAAGATAGCCCAGCAATATTTGTGCATGATACTGCAGGGACCAAGTTGTGACTATCTTGTGAATCAAAATTCCCTCTGTATAATTATCTTGCTTCCAAATGAAGAACACAAACATGAACTTCCTTTCAGGAAGTTCAATTTCTCTCTCAATTTCACTTTATCCTTAAGAACTTGCATCACATCCTACATGTGTCTAGTTATTTCCATCCATTCTCCTTACAAGTGTTAGGTAACGCATGGCTTCACCATGTGTACAATTTTAAATAGTATAAAAATATCTTGGGCTATTCTCATGTGGTCAGTTGTCTTTGAGCAGAGGTGTTTTTACACGTTTCCAGTTGTTAATATAGAAAAGAGGACAATACTCACACAGTGGCCAACCTACTAAGAGGAGAAGGACATTGGTACTGAAGTTACAGAAATGGATTTGATTTGTTTTTATTTGATAAATAGTATTTTTTTAAAAGAATTAAACAGTTTATCTAGTTTAAAACTAGTCCATGGGTGGGTTAATTTAATGGTCATATTAGAAATGTTAAATATCACTCTTAAAATGAAAGACCATTTGCTCTACCATATTTTAGACTAATAAAAATTATTGCATAAACATATGCATTTCACTCTTTTGAAAATAAATTAAAAAAATAAAACAGTATGGATGGTTGGTACTGTGGCTCAGTTACTAGAGTTTTTATGAGTATACATGGAGTCCAAAATTGTGTTCCCCAGTACTACCCAAAGCCAACGTGGTGGTATCACCTGTCTATAATCTCCCAAGGCTATAAGGGCGAGAGGATTGGAACCTCAAGTCATCTTCAGTTATATAGTGAGTTCCATGGGCTGCCTGGATCATATGAAAATTTAAAACAAGAAAACAGGATTTACTTTATTACACTTTGCTATTTTACATACAGTGATGCAAAGCTTATAGAGACATAATTTGTACTAAGTAATATAAGGCATGGGAGGCAATAAGTGAGATTTCTCATGCAACACTATTATTTTCATAATTGTGTGCTTTCCGTGATTTAATGAAAATAAACCTTTACAACTTTAAATGATAGATCTGGACATATAATTCTGAGAGATAACCATTTGTGTGACTTTTTAAAAAGGTGAAACTGGATCTAAAATGCCAGGGGATGTTCCATCGCCTACAAAAGGGGGATCAAGGGTCTATTTCTCCAGCTTTCTCAGGAAGCCCTAAGATCCACACTGATTGACCATGGACGTCCTTCTACCTTCAATCAGTCTGTGGCAGCAGCTTACTCTCTGCCATAATCATTAAAGTCAGATGTGGACTGTGTCACCAAAGGAAAGATTGATAGGCATTACCACAAGACAGATTGCTACTTAGCAGGAAAATCAGGGCTTTGCAACTTCCAATCTTCCTCCATGATTGTGTTCTTGCTGTGTGAACACTATTTGGCTCAGCTGATCACCAGACTTTGTTTGATTGTTGAGATGGAATTCTCTGTGTGTGTCATGCTGGCCTCAAACTCCAGATTAACCCGACTCTTCCTAAACACTGAGACTGAGATTACAAGAGAGCCACTCTGTCAAGTCCAGCATCACAACTTCCGGTCTTTTAAATGAATAGTGGCTAGAGCTACCATTTATACATCTACTTTTTTTTTCTTCAAATTTTTGCACAGATGGGAATGCTAAGGATTATTTGGTATTTGTTTTTTTAAATTTCTCAGCTGATGTTGGCTTGTTTTGCTTAATCCTTTTGCTAATTCCTGCTGTAACTGTTAGCATTACTATATTACAGGTATCAGTTAGCATCAAGCTCTGGTCTGATAGTGTTCTGCCTTCCCCTGACCCCCAACCATTTTGGAGCAGACTGTTATTTAAGGTGAAAGACGACTCACATGTACACCTTTCAAAATTAGAGTGGTAAATATTCTCTTTCATCCTCACTGGATGCCCAGGACTCTCTCTACTACAAAGTAGAGAAGAATATTTTTATGCAGTGACTGAAAAATATCTTAGAAAAACAGACCATTAGGAAAGATTCAAATTCAACTGCATTTATAGATTTCAAAAGTTAATTTTTTAACCAAGAGATTTTCTGATCCAGCTCTAGATTAATGAGCTCATTTGCAAAGAGAAGATTATAAGAGAAAGCCAAGCAGTGTGGGAAGATGTTGCATTAACCTAAGGTTTGTAAAGAGCCTTGTTTATATTACTGAGTGAGATTAAGTTGATACTCAGTTATTTCTGTTGGTATAGGAACAGCTACTCATATAATATATTTATCATGGAATTCAGTGAAAGTGAATTGCAAATAAAAAGAAAATATAGTGTTTTATTTTAGAAATCTCTTTCCATTTAATACTGTCAAGCTACTATGACATTATGTTGTTTTATTTTGTTAAGCAACTGAAAATTGAAAAATCTTGAGGAAAGTACATGTTCATATAAAATTATGTCATATATGTAATATTGTTTAATTAAATCAAATTTTAAAATGGTGGGTAAGTTATACTGCAGCAAACCAATGTTAAGGGAATATTAAAGTCTGAGATTCATAAATTGTAGGAAATAGTTTAAAAATACTTCAATCATGTTGGTAACTGTTGTAGAAGAAGATATGAAAATATATTTATAGACTGGAGAAGTGACTCAGTGGTTAAAAGAAAACTAGTTGCTCTTTCAGAGGACTAGAGTTCAGTTCCCTGAACCTACAGTAGACAACTCACAACTATGAAACCTAGGCGTTTTATACCCTCTTTTGAATTCCATGGACCTGCATGTGTGTACATATACACTCACTCTGTCTCTATCTCAGTCTGTCTCTTAAAGAAAAATAAAATTTAAAAAATATTCTCTGAATATAGAATATTAAAAAGTAATATCACTAGTCATTACCAGAAAAATATAACGTTTCCTTGCCCTATAAAATCAACGGAAACTCCATCTTTTGGGACTTATCATTAAAAATAGGTGGCAATGAAAGGGGATATGAGATGAGAGGTACTGCTGCAAACTCAGAATGACATGTCTTCAGATGATGTTTTTGACGATAGCGACAGGCTTTATTTATGTTTTTAAAATTTTCTCATTTGTTGTTGCTTATTTTCTCTTTCTGTTATTCAAGTGCTTCCAACTCTTTATGATCTATGTACAGAAATTGCTAAGTGGTTGTACATTTCCACTTCATATTCCAATGATATGAGACATAGTGTGAAACAAAAACAAACAAACAAACAAAAAACAAAAAGCAAACAAACAAACAAAAAGAGAAAAAGAAAAGTAAAAGAAAAACAAAACCTCGAGCTTGCTAACTCTAAGAATCCCTTCAGTGGATCTCAGGTACTGTGAGGTCACGGAACTCTCCTTTGAACGTATCTGTTGTATTCAGGGTACTTGTGCCTAGGACACAGTTTTGTTTATTTTATTTACATTTTGAATGTTATTCCCTTTCCTGGTTTCCACTCTGAAAACCCCATATCCCCTCCTTACTCCCCCGATCACCAACCCACCCACTCCCATTTCCTGGCCCTGGCATTCCCCCATAGTGTGGCATAGAACCTTCAGCGGACCGAGGGCCTCTCCTCCCATTAATGACAGACTGTGCCATCCTCTGCTGCATATGCATCTGGAGCCATGAGTCCCTCCATGTATACTCTTTGGTTGGTGGTTTAGTCCAAGGGAGCTCTGGGAGTACTGATTAGTTCATATTGTTGTTCCTCCTATGGGCTGCAAACCCCTTCTACTCCTTGGGTCCCTTCTTTAGCTCCTTTATTGGGAACCCTGTGCTCTGTCCAATGGATGGCTGTATTTGTCAGCCACTCTCTGAATAGTTGACCTAAGTGTAGCCAGAAGTTGATGTGTAATGTTTTCTATTTTATAAAAGGTAAACAAGGAAAATTTTCACTGTTGTTTTAAATATCAAGGTCCTGAATCATGCTTTAAAACAAAAGCCAACTAAAATATATGAAAGCATTATGTATTGACTACACAGTAGATTTTTCAGTAGAGCTGAAAAATCAAGTCACCCTTATCCAAAGCCTTTAAACTTAACATGATTTATGTAACACATTTAATGTTGATTGAGCAATAATTTATTATTTGTGTAATAGTGGAACTGTGCCTGATTCATCATTCATCTGAACAGGAGACAAAACTGCATTTTCTCTTTGTGTAGGGTTATCTGAGACCTGGCATTATATTGTACAAACTATTTGTAGAATATTCTTTATTTTGTATTTTATAAACAGTATTAATATAAGTACATATTTCACTAGCTTCCTTTTACAGCTCTTATTATATATTAAAAAAAATCCCATAAAGTGAGAGGAAAACACCATAAAACTTTAATGAAATATGAGATAAGCCATTCAGAGTTAAGGGAAGACAAGGATATCAGAAAAATGAGTAGGAGTGGTTCAGAAGACAGAAAACCTAGGTTGGTTCTAATTTTACCTCTAACATCTGAAAGAATTTTTGACTGTTATTTGGATGTTATAAGGGAAAACATTTCTTGACCTGGTAATGAGTAAGTTCTGTCTTTGAATACTCAGCACATACTAAATACTGCCGTGCTAACTGCACTCAGCCACGGTAACTACTGTTAGCTTTTGTTATTGACTATATATGTATCACCACAGAACAAGTCTAGGATTGTTCCAACAATATATGGTGGTGGGTGAAAGAGAATATGGTGGGAGAGTCATCTTATAAAGAGTAGGAATGAAGTCAGTCATCTGGATAGATGAAAAATAGAATATCTTCTCTCTTCTGGACTAAAGTGTGCGTGCATTTTCTTTTTCTTTTTTTAAAGTAGGAGCTGAACAACTGTTATAACATTTAAGTGTTACTCAAAATTTTGTTTTATCTATCTATCTATCTATCTATCTATCTATCTATCTATCTATCCATTTTTAGCCTTTTCTTTTTAGACAGAGTCTCACAGTGTAGCCACGGCTTGTTTATAGCTCTTTATGTCAGCCAGACTGGTTTTGGATTCACAGAGTCATACCTGCCACTGCCCCCTGAGTGCTGGGATTAAAGGTGTGTACCCCTATTTCTGGTTCTAAATTTTCTTTCTTATTTGTCCCAGATATTCATTAAGGCAGCAGCAGAGTCACATAACACATATTCATGATTAAACATTTAAAATAAATTTTGCTGAATACAATTTTTGAGGTTAATTTTTAAATTACTCTATACTACTAAGCTATTATTTTAAACAGACCATGTGAATCCCTCCCTACCAGAATCTCTCTCTTTTTTTTTTTTTTTTCAGCTTCATTGGAAGCCCTACTTTAAACAACCTTAATTCAGATCCAATTCCACACTGTGTTGAAAAGACACAAATATTTTACTGACAAATAAAAGGTAGGAAGAATCATCCCTTAGGCAAACCTAAATTCCTCTTTAAACTTCTACGTTCTCCATCTACCATCCATAGTTTCTTTGCTCACAACCTTCTCATCTCTTGCCTCCTCCTTGTTATTGTAGAGTTTGGGGGCAGGGCAGGGCAGGACAGGGGGGCAGGGCAGGGGCATTAGAATCTCTCAGCTTCACACACAGAGAGTAATGGAATGCTGGGTTTGGTGGTGTCTATAAATTAGATCCCATAGAGATATGGAAAAGGGTTCAGATTAACAAAAGACGCTATTAACAAGAAGATGTTTGAAAGCCTTTTAAAAAAACAAACAAACAAAAAACCCAAACCACCACCACCACCAACAACAAAAAGCAGGTTTCAGTCTTTTTCTTCTGAATTACAAAAAGAGAAATTGAAAACCTTAGTTCCTAGGATCACTGTGGGATTAAATGAGATAAGGCAGGTAATCTACACATATTTTTCAGTAAACTTTTCTCTCGTACTTCCACTGCCTGAAGCGGACCTTTTCTATCCTAAAGTGACTTATTTCCTGATCCTTCTTCAGGTGTTTATTGAGCCCTATTACTGCTACGGTCTGAGGAAACCTACTGTACAGTGGGAGTTGGGGGCTTCTTAAGTAATGTCAAAGGCACATGAAAGAGCTCATTCTCTCCCCCTGTAAAGCTATTTACAAACAATCATACATAACTCTCATTTCAAAAAGAGAAATCATTAATTTTCAAGCCAAATATGAGGGAGAGTGAATTGGGAACATGGATTCTGATCACCTTGGATGCTGTAGATGACCATGGCAATATGTCTTAATTAGGGTTTCCATTGCTGTGAAGGGACACCATGATCAAGACAACTCTTTTGTTTTCCCCCTTTTCTATTTATTTATTTATTTATTTATTCTTTTATTAGATATTTTCTTTATTTACATTTCAAATGTTATCTTCTTTCTTGCTTTCTCCTCAGAGATTCCCCCTATCCTGCCCCTCCCCCTGTTTCTACCAGGGTGTTCTTCCACCCACCCATCTACCCACTCCCACCTCCCTGCCCTGGCATTCCCCACACTGGGGCATTGAGCCTTTGCAGGACTAAGGGCCTCTCCTCCCATTGACACCCACAAAGGCCATCCTCTGCTACATATGCAGCTGGAGCTATGGGTGACTCCATGTGCACTCTTTTGTTGGTGTTTTAGTCCCTGGGAGCTCTGGGTGATCTGGTTGGTTGTTATTGTCATTCTTCCTATGGGGTGGCAAACCCCTTCAGCTCCTTCAGTCCTCCCTCTAACTCTTCCATTGGGGACCTCATGCTCAGTCCAAAATAAAAGAAAACAGTTAACTGGGAGTGGCTTACAGTTTCAGAGGTTTAATTCTTGTGCTTGGAAGCATGACTGCATGCAGGTAGACATGGTGCTGGAGGAGACAAGAGCTCTACACTTTGCTTTGAAGGCAGCCAAGAAGAGACTGTATTCTGTATGTAGAAGTCTCTACCACAATGTGCAGACCCTGAGCATAGAACCTCAAAGCTCATCCCCACAATGATATGCTTACTCCAATCAAGCCATACCTCTTAATAATAGCACTTCCCATTGGCCAAATATATTCAAACCACTGCACAATACTTCCATGAAGTTTGTACAGTTCCAGAATGAGAGAAACCCACATACCTGTGTACTTTTCAAGTCTGATGGAAACATTAGATAGATATATCAATTTAAAATGTAGAATCTTATCTGTAGTCTCAGGTGATTTTTGGGAGAATTCTAATCTCTGAGTTAGTGGAAGCCAGTTGTTGGTTAGTACATTGCTGATAGATTTTTACAAAAAAATTAGGTCAAACTCAGAATCAGGTGATGAATGACCTTGAAAGTGTGATGACTATTTTCTCTTGTCAACTTGACCATGTCTGGAATTCACTAAAACCCATGAGGCTGGGTACACCTATGAAGAATTTTTTCTTGATTGAATCATTTGAAATCTGAAGGCCCATTTTTTCCCCAGATTTTTGAGATGATAAAATAAAATGTTTAGTTTGTTCCACACTCTCTTTTGGCATCATATATAAAGGACATGGAAAAAGGAAGCTTGATCTTTTTTCTTGTTTGCCCTCACTCTAACTGTCAAATTTATTCCTTCACTGGCATTAGAGCCTACTTCTTCAAAATTCTGGCATATACTGAAGATCAGTTGAGACATCCTGCCTCATGGACTGAACAACTAATTGGAATCTTGAACTTCCTATTGGTAGATAGCCATAGCCATTATTGTATTAGCTGTACCACAAAATGTAAACCACTCTAATAAATCCATTTTGTCTGTCTGTTTGTCTGTCTATCATCTATCTACCTACCTATCATCATCTATCTAATTAAATCTCGTAAGTTCTTTTGTAAAAAAAATATTTATTCCCTTTACAACCCAATATCAGCCCCTCCTCTCCTCCCAGTACCCTCTCTTGGAAGTCCTCTCCCCATTCCACCATTTTCTCTTTTGAGAAGGGGAAGCCCCCCTCTGGGTATCACTTTTCCTCTTAACCTCCCTGCCCCCAAGTTCCTGCAGGACTAGGCCCAGAATCCTTTCTTGCTGAGGCCAGGCAAGGTGGTCCACTTTGGGGCAAGGGATCTATTCCTCTGGAAAACTGACTGATACAAAGGATGCTAATGATAGATAGTCCAAGATAATTTGGCTCAGGATCTGAAACACACCAACTGCACAATCACAGTGTATCTAATTAGTCAGACTTCAACACAGAACTAGATTTCCATCACCAAAACTTCAGTTTATCCCTCTTCCTGTTTCTCTATTATTTTGTTCTTTTTGTTGTAGTTTGTTATTAAATGGCCAGTGTGGGTATTTATGAGGAGCAAAGTAACTATGCAGTAGTCCAATAATCCTCCAAGGATGCATATAATTTCAAGCTTTTAAAAAATTCTTTTTAATGTCAATATTCACAATTCTCTTTTCTACTTGTTTTGAAAGAGGAACTATAATATTGTTAGCTATTGGCAGCCTGCAGTATAAAAATACACAAGATGTATTCCTCCTATTTGGAGTTTTATTTCTTTATAAATGTTCATTTTACACACACACACACACACACACACACACACACACACAGGCACACACACACACACACACACACACACACACACACACACATACCTACCCCAATTTTCCTTGCAGGGAATCACCGTTTTTACATCCCTGACTGATATAATTTGGATGATATAAATTCTACTTATTTTCAAGACATAGCATTCCATTTGGAGATGAGCATGCAGGAAACACAGTTCCAGAGCCACAGCAGCCAATTTGTAGTAGTCACTCGGCAATCACAATGGCTGGGTTGTGGGGAAAGGAGACAGAGTGTGTAACGAGCCTTGTTTCTCTTCTGCAATGCTTATCCTTTCTGTGAGATCTCAGAAAGTAGGAGGTTGGAAACCTAAGGAAGCTTTTCTGTCCTGGAATGAAGGAATAACCAGGAACATTAACCAGGAAACAAAGTAGAAGTCAAACCCAAGCCATTGCTGAATGTCCTAGCTCAAGCTGTAGATGAGACGGCTAACTGCCATGCTTATGTCATCCCTCAGTTCCCTTTAGTTTTCTCTAAGCCCACTTTACTTGTATTGCCAGAACTTTATTACAAAAACTATCTTAACTGACATCTCCTACATCCAAGTTTTTTTTTGTGTGTGTGTGAATAGTGATTGCTAGAACTTCTTTTCCAAGTCTTGTTTGTCTCCCCCTCCCTCCACATCTTAGCTCTTGTAATGTCTTCTTTCTGCATCCTCCAGTGAAACTGTGACCACCAACTCAGAGGAACAAATGTCTTTAAAATTATTTATTTACCCTGTAATTCCTTCCTTAAGTAGCTACTTTCTCTTTATCACTTTTTAGCATCCCTTTAAGGACTTTAATTAATTTCTACCATGCTTTTTAAGGGACTTGGCATGCCACTGTTCACCCCATATGCCCTTAAAGTATTAATTGGAAAGAACGATAATGATCCACCTTATAAAACATTGTTAACTCTGTCCTCATTCACCTGGCAAGCTGTGAGCATGAAAGATGGGCAAGGAGCTAGCCACTAGGAAGTAGAATTAATGAGCAGAGACAATGCTTAATTCTATATATTTTTAATCACAACTGTTAGCATGAAATTTAAATTAATAACATTAACAACAGAATTGGCAGTCTCCATGTAAGGCAAATCTGTGGGTTCCATCTTAATAGGCAGTGAGGTCAAGACAGCCTTGTTTGTATTTAGTATTTTCCTCTCTCTTTTGGCTTGTCCCTAGATATTGTGAAAAACTCTTATAACATCCTAGGATAGCTTTCAGAAGTGAGTTGTCTGCTATATTTTCTTCCAGGGAATTTCATTTGGACTTTTCAAGAAATTTTTATACAAGTTCCACTAACAACTGTAGGCTTTAATTTTTTTAAGACCTACTTTAATAAGGATTCTTAAATGCTTTAACCTCCATTTTAGCCTACCATCCACCAGAAGGAGTGGGAAAAAAAGGATATGGGGAAAGTGGACCTGTTTAGAAATAGTTGTTTAGGGTAATTCGAATCTTCATTATCAGGATATCAGTAGTTCAGTCTACTATCAAACAACCAAACACAAATCAGCAGTTTCAGTCTAGTCTATCTGGCAGATACCACACACGAATCAACAGTGGCAGCACAATCCAGACTAAGATGTGAAGCCCCAGCAGCTCAGTGCAAGTCCATGGAAGTGGCAGAGAAGTTCTTTGGCAAGTTTCTCTCTATGAAGTCACAACAAGTGAAGATTAGCCATATGGTATAATGCCAACCAGTGCCTGAGCATCATCTGCAGAGACGAGCAAGACGGTGAAAGGTGAACCAAAACACCTGCCTTTTCCACTGTCCGTGGTCATATTTCAACACCATGTGCCCTTTCATGTATCTGATTTAGCCAATTATCTTCTCACCTGCGTCTGTTTCAGCAAAACATTCTTTCACCTGTCTGCCCCAGCAATACGTGATTATGACCTAACTCAGTCTCCAAAGAAACCAGAAATTTCCACTACAAATGATCTTTATTTTCTTTCTGATAAACCTCTTTCCTTTCAGAGACACAGCTGTTTTTCTAGAAATGTGAGCTGGGACGTAGCCTTTCAGGGTACAAAGAATGGGACAGGGTCTGGGCTGGGTCTCCAAACCTTCCCAGAAGCAGCAAAAGAGCCAAGAGTGAGGATCAAGCAAAGCCTTTGTTTTGGCTTACTCTTCACTTCCAGCCCTTGACAAGTGTGTAAGTGTGCATGAAGAACTTCAGAGTGGGCCTCCTTAGCCTGGGTGTCACAAGGAAAGAAAGTAACACACATGCCTTCAATTTCCTTAAGTCTTAGTTTGGAACTCAATTCTTTTACATTCCCCTTCTCTAGATCAGTTTCAGTGAAATTATTCAATATTCTGTAGGATCAATATGAGGCCTATTCAAGTAAAACAGTGACATCAATTGATAGGAGAACTACAGAATGCAATGTTTAATTAATAGATTAGTATTTCAGCATACTAAGCCAGGTGACATTTATTTATTTAATTTACCTTCACTTTTGAGAATATATAATATATAATATTAGCAATGTTCACTAACCCTCAGTAATGTACAGTGTTAGTATAAATTATTATTTTACTTAATTGGATAGTAACTCTTTAATGACATTACCTGGTAGGAAAATTTATCATATCATGCAAAAGTCAAAAAATCATATTATTCTCCAGAAAGTAAGCCTGAACATCTTGCTAGATGTTTTTTTAACTTTTGGTATATATAAGATCTTTGATGGATTCTTTTTTTAATCTATAAGAAATAAGAGTGACTCCCAGCTTCATCGTTCTAGAAAAAGAAACCCAAGTCAATGAAAATAAGAAAGATCTGTTAATGGTAGAGATTTATAACCCTGAGGCTACCTGATTGAAAATGATCCCTTTTCATTTATCACAAGGTATATTGACACTTTACTTTAATCCCGGGAATGCCCATACAAAGTCACTGTAAGACTCTTTAGACATATGTGAGCCTAACTCTTATGTGTTTTAGTTCTTATTACGTGAGTAATGAACTTCAAATACATCAAACAGAAAAGATCAGTCATAAGCTTACATACTTAGAAGTTTCTCTGCTACGAGCGGAGACTGGACTTGTAGGGATACACTTTATTACTGGTCTGTGGGGGAAATCTCCTCTGAAATAGGATGAAATATTAGACTCTACTTTCTTTCATCTATTAAAGTAAAGGAACAATTTTAGTGAGCCATGTAGTAAGGGACTCTTTCCAATAGGTCACTGAAATAGAAGCTATACTATAGAGATGGTGTGAGCCACTGTGGAAGTCAGTCTACTTTCTTGCAAGTCCTGTACCTTAACATCAATAAAACAAATAAAAGGGAAGTAGAAGCTGTCTTTGCATCATTGCAAAAAATATCTACATAAGTTTAAAAGGACCAGTCCTGGCTAAAGAGAAGGACCATCTAGCCAGGTATGGTGTATGTTTTGCTGTTTTTCTTTTTGAAAACACATCAATGAACAACTGGGCTATTCATTTTTAAGATACAAAGAATAAGGGCATTCGAAGTACTCATTAGATACTCCTCTTATTCTGTGGTAGGAAAAGTTTAAAAAAAAAACAAAACACCTTCTTTTGTGATACACTCATTTGCACCTTATGCATATTCATTGTTGGCCAAGAATGGGAAATGGGAGGGAGAGAGGAGATAGAGAGATTGAAACTTTTTCATTTGAGTTTTGAAAATGAATTTCTGAACTCCTCTCTTCTTTCCCCCTCCCTCACCCACACATCAATCAGAGAATATGATTATAATTCAGCAAGAATTATTCTCTTAACTATATGCTTAAGTAAGAGGCTTGACTGGGCCACCAGCTCTGAGGTTCGAGTGGCATTTAGAAAATCAAAATCAGGAGACAAAAAGAACAGGGTTACCATTACAGCAGGCACTGAGAGACTCAGACAAGTGCCAAAGGGGACTTAATATAGTGAAGGTGACCCGTGTTAAGCAGTGTTTCATCGAACATTCTGTCTTGAGTATTACTTCTATTTACAAGAATGGGCTAACTCATTTAAGTCAAATGTGGCTTTTGGATATTCAATTTTTTTAATGTCACCAAAATTATCTCAGAGGAACAGCTCTGACAGGTCAATCATTGCAGATGGTAAGTGCTTTGTTAATTATACAGAAATTTAGAAGCCATTGTAGAATGTCTTGCCTCAGGAGAAATTTCTCTCTTCCTGTCTGAGAGGCAGTTTCCCTCTCCTGAATTAATTTTGTGTTTGTGAACAGATAACAATCCCTCCCACATGGAAGAAATAACTCCTTGTTTCTTGCTCAAATATGCAAGTGTAAATAAGCAGAGAATATCACAAATAAACAATGCCATTCTTTTTTTAAATAATGCAGCGTGTGTAATTAGGAGTATGCAATTACAACAGTGTACAGCTCTCAGTGTAACAATTAGGTTTTCAGTAAAATGTAATTTGTTCCAATGTAAATGTTTTTCCTCAATTCAGAGGATTCCCTTGAGTTGTTTCAATAAGCATAAGTCTGTACATACATGCGATTGTGTACTCTGTTCTGATGTATAAATCAGAGAGGACAGCTATCTTATACTATAGTATGCTACTCAAAGTTTTTGAGTTGGGAAGTTTTCATCCCGTCTTTAGATAGTAAAGCAGTGAGCCCTGACACCAAAGGTGCCTATGCTCTGGATTGTAAAATAGAACTCATCCCCATACCAGTGTCCCTTTGGGACTTACTGTCCATTTGTGAAGAAGTAAAGTCTTTAACTCCCCCATTATTCTACCCTCTTCCTGCTTCTGGGGAGGAGGGCTGTGAACTCCTGTTTTCTGAACATGCCATGGCTATTTTTCTCATGCGCCCATGTCAACTTTGGTTACCAGCATGATACCTGCAGAAGATGAAGCCAATCAATATTCCTTCATGGATAGAGGAGATGATCTCCAGGCCCCACACACGGCTAATGAGCAACTGGCAATTGATAGCTGCTATGGGATGGAGAATCATTCTTATTTAAGGCTTATGGTCACTAGTAGGTTTTCAGTGCATCAGTGCATCAAGGGGTACTCTATATTCATACACATATGACTAGTATTAAATACACTTAATGCATTATCAAAAACATAAAGCAAGTGTACTTATATATTTATGAGTATGTAGATACATACACATATGTTTGTAACAACAATTAATGAGAAAAGATGCCCTGAATTTAAAGAAAACAATGAGTTATATAAGGGAGGGATTAAGGGAGGAAAAGGAAGGAGCATGTGAGTAACTATATTATAATCTTGAAAAAATAAAAGAAGTAAAAATATATGAAATTGGGAGGGGGAGTCTGGATGGAGAGGTATGAAAGAAGTTTGAGGAAGGAAATAGGGTTTGCAGTGATCATACTCCACTGTTGTGATGTTATCTTACCATTGTTATAGGCATGAAGAGATCTTGCTGGAAGGCAGTCCTGAAACTTCCATGTAAAGAAGCAAGAATTCAGGAGCGGCCAGTAGGAGGATATCTAAAGCCTGAATGATAGCCCTGGGTGAGGCTCAGTCACACTGAGGAGTGCCCACTGTGTCAGTCAGCCACACTGAGTGCCCACTGTGTCAGTCAGCCACACTGAGTGCCCACTGNGAGTGCCCACTGTGTCAGTCAGCCACACTGAGTGCCCACTGTGTCAGTCAGCCACACTGAGTGCCCACTGAGTCCAGCCAAGTCTGGGATCTCAAATGAAGCCTACAGAGCTCCCAGTCAAACGAACAGCCTCAAAGGAAACGAGTGACTTGGGTTTCAGTTTCTAACGTTTGCATTGTTTGTCACATACAAAGTCTAAATGCAATACCATTTCTAGTACTTCGTGCTATTATTTAACTAATTTCTTCCCCCAATTAAATAAACATGAAGAAACATAAATTTATTCTTTCATGGTCTTGTGATTAACACAAGATTAACACACTATTAGTATAGAGAGAAATTTGAGGCTAACAGAATCTTCCTATGCTAAAGATTAAAACATACCCAGTGGAGAAATAGTCTAGTATGATACGATTTTCCACATAAGCTTGCAGTGACGTGTGTGTGTGTGTGTGTGTGTGTGTGTGTGTGTGTGTGTATACCCTAAATAGAAAGTATATAAAACCAACATAATGCAAGCATCAAACTTCCCAGAGGGGTATGTTAAGGAGCACAAAACACTCCTCCTAGTGGGACTAATACCATTTAATGCTTGTTTGGAAAGAAGTGTCACTTTATTCAGTAGTGTGGTGTGGACGTAGATAAGTCGTCCTTGTTGAACTCAATAACTTCCCACCCAAACTCAGTGCGTAGCTTCAGTTAAACATGTTGACCACATGAAAAGATGACAGGAAAGTAAGACAGGAAGTCCTTAAGAGGGACAGTATTACTGGGAAAGAGAGGAAATGGGATAAAAAAAACCTAAAATTTATCCTATAAATGTATGAAGCAATAAATAATTATCTTCCAAAAGATAATAGGAAGATCTAATCATTGTTAGAATTTGTCCTCATTGACAATGAAATGCTTTACCTCTTAATGTAATGCATGTGTTCCACCATGGTGGTAGTTACACATAACAGCTTGCACTTATAAAACTCAGATCTTCTGGCCTTCAAATTCACATCACCAGTCTTCAATCGAATTCCATATCTAACTCTAGCATCAAGTTCAACTTTTTGTGCACAAGGTTATTGTCTACCACCTGCCTTGGAGATATATAATTTCTAAGAGAAAATAGTTCCTGGATCACTACCTCCTATAAAATCATGTTATTTAGGTTGTTCTCTTCTATACCTTGATCAATCATCTTTTTATTTACAGTAATTGTGTATGTGGGCTGAATTAACCTATGTCTCCTTTTCTGTGATCAAGGACTAGGAGATTTTGAATTAAGAACATAAGAACGTCATCTTTGTTGTCCATAAGTTGTAAAAAAAAAAAAAAAAAGGCAGAAGAGATACCATCTGCTTGTATAGACAGGTAGAACAGAGAAAACATACAAAATAGTGAAATAAATAAGTTCTTTCTGATCAAATGCCGAAATGAAAGAGTAGCAACATTTTAATAATGCTTATAACTTATTTTGTAAACTTCTATATGAAGGAACAAGTACACATATAATACACAGGCTTCCTCATATTTTTGCAAGCATTGTATGTTTAGATGTCATGATTTTAAAGTCCAGATTCTGATCAATATGTTGCATGTGCCTTTAATCTTCAGGTTCTTGAGATAGAGGTTGGTCAATCTCTATACATCGGAGAGCATCTTGGTCTACACAGAGTGTTCCAGGATAGCCAAGGATGTGCAGTGAGACACTGAGTTGTTTTGTTTGTTTGTTTGTTTTTAAGAAAGGAAAAGAATAAATGAAAAGAACAAATGGATAATCTTTTGTCTTTTGGCATTGTCCCCTCTATGAAGCAGGTGAGGGAACAAGGAATTTTATAAAAAAATATCCACCAGTGATGCATAGAGACACTGGAGGCAGAGAGGGAGGGGGAAATTGTGGTTGGCATATATTATATCAAAAAAATAAATAAGAACAAAATAAAGGCAACTCTTGGGAAGCTGGGAATTTTTTATTTTTTATTTTTATACAGAGAGAGAGAGAGAGAGAGAGAGAGAGAGAGAGAGAGAGAGAGAGAGAGAGAGAATTTGTCTGCAGTTAAGTGACAAGAGGACAGAGTCAGAAAAACAAGGCAAGATATATTACATATCTTAGCACAGAGTGGAAGAGTAGACGAAGTTTAAGAGAGAAATATGTTCATTTGGAAAATAACGAGGGGGAAATTTGGAAAAAGAGGCTCATGTTGAATTGTTGGTCTGTCTTGAATAATTTGTTGAGTATCCTTTTCAACTTTTTCTCCATTTAATAAAGAAGCATTGATGGTTAACTTTTGACAAATCATAAAACAACAAGAAAACACCTACTCTGTGATATTTAAATTCAGGATTGACAGTACAGGCAAATCAACTTGAAGGCATAGGATAGTAATAGCTTTCTGTGATAGGTCTGTATGAGAATCCCAGACTGGACTGCATTTGGTTACCAAATTCATGTAGGGAGTATGCATTCCAGTTGTCCCTTGCTGGAGTCACTTTGAAGCTCTGATGGTTTGTATATGCTTGGCCCAGAGAGTGGCCCTTTTAGGACGTGTAACCTTGTAGGAATAATTGTGGCCTTGGAGTAGGTACTGTGCACAAGATGCTCACACTCACTGCCTCGATGTCAGTCTTCTCCTGTTTGCCTTCAGAACAAGATAGAGCCCTCTCAGCACCTCCTATACTATGCCTGCCTGGGTGTTCCCCTTGATGAAAATGGACTGAACCTCTGAACCTGTAAGCCAGCCCCTGTTAAATGTTATCCTTACCAGAGTTGCTTTGGTCATAGTGTCTGTTCACAGTAGTAAAACCCTAACTGGGACAGAATCCTTATTTGTTTTAAACAATCATTTTTTTTTTTCTAGTATAATGAATTATGTCAGGTAAAAGTGTAGAAGTCTATAGCAAGAATGACATCTCTCAACTCGGATTGTGCTCAGCAGGAAGATTCAAATGATTGGGTGCTTTAATTATATGAAGGCTTTTGAATTGCCAGCTGAAGATCTTGTGGCACAGATAAGACTATTGACTATTTTCATGTTGAGCCTCATGTGTCTTGGGCAGCCTTTAGGTAGTCAACTTCTCATTAACAACATCAGAATGTGCTCTAAAAGAGTAGATGATGGGCTTTGCTCATGTACCCTTGTAAGGCACAATGTGTCACTGGCACTCTAGCTTGTAGTTCAAAGGAGACAGAAACCTGCCAGTGCAGTGAAAGAAAAAAAAGATACTTTAGGTTCAGAGGTTCAGTCCATTACCATCAAGGCAGGAACTTGGCAGCATCTAGGCAGGCGTGGTGTAGGAGGAGCTGAGAGTTCTACATCTTGTTCTGAAGGTAAGCCACTGGGTGATTTATTTTGAAACCTGTGGACACTTGTTTTAATATTTTAAATTGCACCTGCTTTATTTGCTTACTTATTTATTTATGTGTCTATGAATGCAGGTATATGTTTAAGCTGAGTCCAAGTTACAGGAGGAGCCTGTATTTTTTCACTTTATGTGTTCCGGGGATTTAACTTGTATTGTCAGGCTTGGTAGTGAGCATATTTACCTGCTGAATCACCTCACTGGCTAGCTCAACATTGATTTTGTTTATTGAGTTAACATTTATTTCACTATGATGACTCAATAGATACATTTTTTAGTGTAATCTATGGTAATCAACCCATAGATTACTCATGTGAAAATTATTTCTTTGAAACTTTCCTTTTGATTTTCTAATGGTTGCTTTCTAACACCCTACAGAAAAACTAAGTAGGGGAGAAAGATAACCCCATCTTTAGTATCAAGTATTCACACAATGTTGCAAAAACCATGTAAGCTCATTTTACAGCCATGATGCATAATACGAATAAGATATACATAGCTGGCATTTGATTATATCAAAGCAGTCAGTCAATTTATATACATTACAGATTACTGCATGCTCACAATTTAAAATGTATTTATTCTCACTACTTCCTTAGCAAATTCATGAAATTGTTAGATATACGTCTTTGAACTAAAGTTAGAGCCATGTACTCAGGACAGTTCCTAGGACAGGCTTCCAACCCAATCTGAAGAAATGTGTTTTCTAGAGGAAATGGCATCGGAATTTAATCTTCCAGGGGAAGTAGTATTCATGGGGGCAGCAGAGTAGAATAATTCTCATTTGAGAGTAGATTGAAGCAGTGCTGAGAGATGTTGCCACTGGAGAGACAGGAATTGAACAATGGAGAGCGTATTTGCCCTTCATAGCTATTGGTTTGATCTTCAAATCAGTGCATGTACTGTCCTGGTAAAATACTTTTCTCAGAAGTCCTAGCTTACAACAGTTCTAGAATAATCACCTTGTCCCATTCACTTACAACATGTTCTGGACGAGTATGGTGTTAGCAAACAACAGTGTCATCCTTCTCCTAAGGGTACTCTGAGTCCAGGTCACTTGAAAGTGTTTATCAATTATGTGCATGGGCAATTTCATCAACATATATGATGGATGCTGATTAAACTCACGCTCTGATCTCTTCCATCGCTGCTACACACCCCCTCTCTTTTTTCAATTTAAGACAGAAAGGCTTTATTTGGATTACAGCTCCAAGTTGGAGTCCATTCTTGCAGAGAAGTCACAGAGGCAGGAGCTTAAACCAAAGAAGCCATAGTCGAGGGCAAACAGGGAACAAGTGAAAGAATCCTGGTTCACTTCTTGCGACCCAGTAGGCTTATATAATCTGGGCTCTAGCCACATTCAGGAAGGATCACATTCAAGCCAATTTCCCTCTTCCATAAAAATTTCTTACTTTCATTGATGTCACTTGTTTGTTTTCTGACTCATTACATTTTACCAGGACTGTGTATGAACATATTTGGAGTTATTCATTATAGCCTCCAGACTAATGGTTGTATATTCAACTGAAGACAAAGGCAATCCACCTTGAGAAGTCATCAGGAGATATTCCATGAGACATTTCCCTTTCTTGCTTGACTGTTAGCAACCCTAGCTTTTGTGGTCCCAGTATAGGCCACATAGTGTCATCATGAGCGCAATAGCTAGGTCTTGCCCAGAAGGTAGCATTTCATAGCTCTTCTTTCTGTCTTCTACTTCTTACATCCTTTCTTTACCCTTCTTTGTCCTCTTTCATATTCATGTTTTTTTTCATTTTTATTACATGAATATGTGAATATATATGTACATATATTCCTAAGTATAACCTCCTCAGACAGTATATTATTTGTATGTATGTTTTCAGAGTGGATTATCAGATATTGTAAAACTAGTTGGTGTGCTCTTCCCTGGAGGAGACTATTTCCTTGGCTCTCAGCATCTCAGCATTTTTACTTGCCTGTATTGCTTTGTGTAGGATTGCCTTTGTGGGTTTTGTTCCTATCTTCTTTGGCATCTTTATTGGTGTCATCCTTGTTCAACTCATGTTTGGTTAATCATATTGATGATGCTTTATGGATGTAGCTATGACATTATCAGGAGACACAGTCTCATTACAAACTCCCTGGTCCATTGTTGATTACATTCTTTCTACTCCCTTTTTGGTAATATCCCCTCTTCCTTGAGACTTATTTTGAGAGAGTCTCTCTATATGTAGACCAGGCTGTCCTCAAATTTGCATTTTACCTTCCTCTGATTCTCGAATAGTAGGAACACACATTTATTCCATATTCTCCTATTTAATGACATTCAGTAAATTATTACTTAAATAATTAAGTAAATGCATTTAGTGATATATTCATTAAAACATGAGTCTGTGCAGAACTTTGACCCTAGTTCAAATGTTTCATGGTTTCATGTAAATATTATTGATACAAAATAAAATATAACAAGCTTAACATCTTTTTGGTAGGATTGTAAAGACTCCATACAAAACTCTTCTTCTTTTGTTTTTTGTTTTTGTTTTGTTTTTGTTTGTTTGTTTGTTTGTTTTTTCTTGTTACTTTTCGGACCAGACCCAGACATTCAGGCCCTTCTTCAAACTTTCACAGCAATTTCCATGATTTTCATCAGTATTCTTATTTGAAATGTTGTCTAGAACCTTCTTTTATAGTGTTGATTTCTCATCAATTAAAAAAGTTATCCATATGCTGTTGGGACCAGTTTAATCCCAGTGGTCCAGAGTGGATAAGGATATGCTTGCTGTAATTATAGAAAGAAGCTGAGGAGGATACACAACTACCTTCTCTGCCATTTCTCAAATATTTTCAACCTTCTGCTTACCATGTTGCTTCAGGTTGTCCTGGAGTACCTAGAAGAGCAAGGAGAAGAAAAGGCAGTAAGTTCTTTGTAAATATCCCATCAATCAGTGCTTTGAGTATAGTGTGATTTCAGCACCCTGAGAGTCTTAGGGTCTCTGTGAGCAGATTCCTGGAGCATATAAAAGTACTTTAAAGTCTTATTTTTAATTTATTTATTTACATTTCAAATGTTATCCCCCTTCACAGTTCCCCCTCCACAAAACCCCTATCCCCTCCCCCTGCCTCTATGAGGGTGCTCCCCCACCACCCACCTACCGCCTCCTCAGCACCCTAGCAGTCTCCCATGCTGAGTCATTGAGCCTCCACAGGATCAAGGGGGCTCCCTCCCATTGGTGCCAGATAAGGCAATTCTCTGCTACATGCTCATCTGGAGCCATAGGTCCCCCCATGTGTACTCTATGGTTGGTGGTTTAGTCTCTGGGAGCTCTGGGAGATCTGGTTGGTTGATATTGTCATTTTTCCTATGGGGTTACAAACACCATCAGCTCCTTCCATCCTTCCCCCAACTCCTCCAAAGAGGTTCCTGTACTCAGTCCACTATACGCCTTCATGCATCCACATCTGTATTGGTCAGGCTCTGACAGAGCCTCTGAGGAGACAGCTATACCAGACTCCTATCAGCAAGCTTTTCTTGATATCCACAATAGTGTCTGGTTTTGATGTCTGCAGATGGGATCGATCCCTAGGTGGGGCAGTCTCTGGATGACCTTTCCTTCAGACTCTGTTCCACTTTTTGTCCCTGCATTTCCTTTAGATAGAAGGAATTCTGGATTATTATTTTTGAGGTGGGTGTGTGGGTGTGGGCCTATGGGCCCAGCCCTCAACTGGGAGCTGTGCCTATCCACTGTATACAGTCTCTACAGGTTCTATCTCACCTTTTTGGGTATTCCACTTAATTTCCTCTCTCTTGAGTCCTGGGAATCTCTTGGGTCCCTGGCATCTGGGACTTTCTAGTGGGCTACGTCCACATCCCCCTCTGTCACTGCCTCAAACCTCCTTTCAAATTCCTGACCCTCCGTACTTCTCCCCCATCTCCTCCCATATCTGAACCAGACCCCCTTTCCCCTCCCCTCCTCTCTCCCTCCCAGATCCCTCTCTTCTTCTACCTCCTGAGATTTTTCTCCTCCTTTCTGAGTAGGGCTGTAGCATCCACACTTTGGTATGGTCTTCCTTCTTCTTGGGTTTCATATGGTCTGTGATATGTATAATATATATATATATATATATATATATATATATATATATATAGAGAGAGAGAGAGAGAGATCTGATATATATATTTTGCTAATATCCACTTCTCAGTTAGTATGTACCATGTGTGTTCTTTTGTGATTGGGTTACCTCACTCAGGATGATATTTTCTAGTTTCATCCATTTGCCTGCGAATTTCATGAAGTCATTGTTTTGATATCCTTCTGCCTTCTCTAAGAAACTTCATATTTGGAAAAAAAGAAATAAGTATTTGATATAGAGAAATTGGAATAAATACATGATTTTTATCACAAGGCAAATTTTATAAAGAAAAAAAGGTAGCAATTTTCATACTTTGAATATATAAATATAGGCATTATAAATGGGAAAAATGTCCTGTGTATATTCACCACTGCTCTCTAACAAAATGGTCATGTATATGAGCAGTAGTTGGATAAAGGTATTTTAGGCTCCCTAGCACAGGCACGACGGGAAAGTAGTCTAATTATTTTGCGTGTGTCACTCATTCCTAGGATGCTCTTTTTGTTCTGATATCAGTTGTTGTTGTTGATTTGATACTTTTAAATCCTTGACTCTCCTTCTTTCTTCCTACCTCCCCTTTCATGCTCCTTCCTTCTATCTCCCTCCCAACTCTCATATTTCTTCCCTCCTTCCCCTCCTTCCCCTCCTTCCCCTCCTTCCCTCTCTCTCTACCTCCCTTCCTCTCTCCCCCTCCCTTCTCCTACCTCTTTCCTTTTCTCTATCCTCTGCCTTCTCTAAGACAAGTTGTCTGAGATGCAGTCTTGTGATGTAGATCATCTTGACCTTGAATTTCAATTTTCCTTATCCATCTTCCCCAGTCTTCTAAGTTCTGGGATGTGTGTACACTACCATATTCATTTTGTTTTAAACCAAAGCTTTTGTGACTGATCTATCCATCCACATATCCAAATGGTTGTTGAAAATCTCACTGAAAAGATTCTAAAGAGAAAAATGAAAACACCAGTCTCTCAATATTTAGATATTTAACTAAATCCTCTATACAATCCCTTTTATTCTCCTCACAACTCTTAACCAATATGATGGTTACTAAACTGATATATTTTCTCTTTGTCCTTCATTGTTATGTGATCCCAGATCTACCTATGCAGTTCTTAAGCTGAAAATCTTTTTGTTACATTTAATAGCCTGGTATATTAATAACATATATATTAAGGTATTCATGATAGATAATTTAATATGGTATCTTTTGCGAAATAACCAATAAATTAATATTTTTAATAATTAGGCAAATAACTTCATTTTAAATACCACACTCAGATATTAGCACTTTCTATATGTGAGTTGACAATTTTATTCTCTTGAATATTTTAGGAATACAGTAACTCAAATTTGGATTTAGTTTATGTACAGGATAGTTTTTTGTTGCTGTGGCAAAATCCCCACAAAAGCAACTTAATGAATGAAGAGTTTCGTATAGTTCATCAAGCAGATAAAAACAAAACAAAACAAAACAAAACATGGATATAGTATGGGCTGTCTTACCATGTTGTTCCTCATAGTAAGGAATGCAGAGTGAGATGAATCCTGACTCTCTACTCATTTGGTTTGATTCCCCTGCCCATATGATGATACTGTCTAATAGGCATTGACACATCTAAATGGCTGCCTCCACAGAGCCAATGGCAGTAGATTTCTATAGAAGTATTCCCCTGACTATATCCCAGTTCCTGGCTAGCTTGCTGAAAAGATCCCAGTTCCTAATGTATTGTGCCATCTTGATTAATATTTGTTCATGCATTTGTTTATGTGGTTTCAGGGGTGATCACTTTATCTTGGACAATACTTAAAGGGCAAATCATATCTGGAAGAGGTTACCTCTTCCTCTCTCAACAGTCACCTGGGCTTGGGGGTACAGTGTCAGTTCCTCCCTTCTGTAGGACTCTATCTATTGACCTTGTTGAGATCATGTTTATATGGACATTACTATGAAATACAGTTCCACTGAAGACTTCTCAGTGTTCAGGCTCTCACACATTTTTAGATTTCTGGCTTATTCCGGTGACATTTTTGCCTTGAGATGGAGGAACAATATACTCTTTTGTTGTTCATTTTGTTTGCTTTATTTATTTTGGTTTTCTTTTTTCTTTTTTTTTTTTTAATGCAAGATGGTTTTTCCCCACATTTTTACATGTTGAAATTCCAGGTCATTTTCTTTTTTTTTTTGACAGCATGGAATCAGAGTGTAATTTCAAATGCTGGGGAATACAAGGAACTTGCTGGCTGTTCCTGGAGGCAAGGTCTAGACAAGTACATCCCACTACTGTGGATATAGTAGTCTGTTAAACTATTTGAGAATCATACAGACAAACACTATGATACCGAGTTATCTTCTGAGGGTTTTCAGTTGACATTGTCAGACAAAAAACAGGCAACAGAATCTTTTTCTAGTGGGTATCAACACCTTTGGAAAGCCCTGGTTGGGCTCAATATTTCTGTATTTTTCATGAAATATTTAGCATCACTAAAAGCTATAATACAGTGTTTTCTGTAGAAAAACCAAGGTATCTTAGTGGAATGACACAGAATAGTTAGACAAAAGACAGAGCTTTAAGAATTCCTTAACACAATTATTTAAAACTCTCTCTTTCTGTCTCTCTCTCCCTCCCTCCCTCTCTGTCCCTCCCTCTCTCCCTTCTTCTCTCCCCTCTCTGTCTCTCTCCTTCCCTCCCTCTTCATTTCTTCTTCCCCTTCTCTCCCTTCCTCTCCCTCCCTCCTCATCCTCTTCCCCTCCCTCCTGCTCTCTCTCTCTCTCTCTCTCTCTTTCTCTCTCTCTCTCTCTCTTTCTCTCCCTCCCTCTCTCCCCCTCACACACACACAAGTATGCATTAAGATTTATTTCAATCCCATACAAGGTTTGATGTGATAAATGAATGACTTCTTTTTGTCGTAAATTTGTATTTCTTTTTTGGTATATGCAAATGCTATGTTATCACTGATAATGTCTGGAATATGCTGATGACAAGTGATGCACATCAATTACACAGAAAGACACATGTGCTCAATCTTTGGCAGATTTGTTCTCTAGTCACCAAGCAAGCACACAATATGATATTCTAATACCAGATACTCTTCTTTTCTCCTTTCCTCTCTAATGTGAACATTGTGCTGGTAAGTGCCAGAGTTCAGTGTTGTGTTTTCCAAACAGGTTCATTTAAAGTAAGTGCACTGGTCATTCTGAAGCCCCGTTTGCAGAAAACGACAACAGCAGCAAAACCCACAAATAGCTGTGTGATATGATGACATTTCAGGGGCTTCTTTGAGTCTGAAAAGTGACTGCTACAAGTCAATGCCTACTTATGAATGCTTCAAATGTGCATGCACAAGCACATGAGCAATGAGAGCATTCCCTGACACACCTAAGGGGAGGTTTGTGGGCCTGGGAACCGACCGAAACAGCCAGAGAGGGGGAGATTCTAACCTGCAAAATCATTTCGGTCACTGCCTCCCAATCTTCTACCACTTTCTCCCCAGTTCTGTTTCTTTGCTCCATATCCACAGAAGCCCAGCTGGCAGCAGACAACAGGCTGAATGGTAGCCAGCTGCTTTATAACTGTGTTAGCCAGAAGCCCTCATGAGAAATATTTTTCCTGGAAAATAAATTATAACATGTCTAAGTGGTGCCTGACAAAGCTAAACAGGAGGCATGCTGCTCTGTTGCAAATTCATCTGCAGTCTCCGGGTAGAGAGACAAATAAAAGCACTTCATCAAAATCAGTCACAGAAACCCAGAATACCCATAGGAGACCACTAAACTCTAAATACCAATCAATTTCTCCAACGTTTTTTTTGTCAAACTTGCAAGTCCTTTTAAGCACTGTCTTCGTGAGCTGCCAGGCAGCAGCTGGCTGGTCTGAAGAAAGATCAGAAAGAGTACAGTTTGGGGGCCTTCTGTGACACAGTGGTTTATCTAGCTAAGGACCCTTATTGCTGAAGGGCTTCTTTGGCCTGAGAGCATCAATTAAGTTTAAAACTAAAAGCTGCCTTTACTTCTTTATAGCCACAACTTCTGTGTACTGGGAGTTTCGCCTAAACACTCTAGGAAATAATATGAACAGAATGTGTATTAACATGCTGCCCTTCCTTGACCATAAGTTGAAAACTATCTCTGATAATGTTATGACCTATGCTTAATGTAAGATATTTTAAAAATATTGAATGCATGGAATTCCAACTTAATTTAATATGTACCCTGTATCTTATGCTGACTAGCTCAACATCTGGTAGACTCTTAAGGAGTTCAATTTAGCTGGGGGCAAGGTATCAATGATTTAAATTAAGATGCTCATCTCCGAGTTAACTTCAATTTAATCAATATTTCAGATGCATCTATTATGTGCAATGTACTTCAGTCTACATGGTTGTAGCACATGGCAATCACTGTCCTCGGGGAGTTTCTATTCATTCAGGAATCTAATAGGCAGAATGGATAGTGAGTGTCCAGGTTATACACTAGGTCACACTGAGACACGTCTTCACTTTTTTTAAATGATTTTTCTGAAAAAAATAATTTACATATAAACCCATTCTTGAAGTAGAGGAATGTGAGAAAAAATACTAAGTTTGAGCCTGTTAAAATGTTAAGAACATGAATCAAGGAGATGATGTGCATTTTGAAACAATGCATCCTTGATATACTTTGGAGAGTGATGCAAATGTTGCCTGGTGAAGGTCTGAATCTTGGTATATTTGAGAGGCTGATCTGTGTATTTTCACTAACATTCTGTCAGGTTAAGGATGTTCTGTTCAATTTACACTGACTTCATATAATTCGTAGGCTGTCATTTGGAGGACAGTGTTATTATACTGCCTTCTTGCAGTTCCTTGTGTGACCCCCAAATTCCAGTTAACCTCACCAAAGATTGCCACCCTCAGTAATGGAATAGAGATAATAGGTATATGACTTCATTTCTCTCCAATATATATAAACAAGAAGCAGATGGGAAGTGGAAAACTCGTTGAAAAGGATAATCCTTTTTGAATGTGGAAGGAAACATTAGTATTTGAAGAACAGTTTTAAGTGCAGAAGATTCAGTAAGTGGCCACTCAGATTTAAATGGCTACTGCTAATGACTGCAGCCATGTGCAATTTACATAATATAAAATTAAGGGCATTGAATTAGGATAGTTAGGAAAATATGACTATTTTCTTAAATGTATCACATTCAAATTAGAGAAGTCTGAAGTTCCATTTCACCAGGGCAAGCTAATCTTCCTTGTCTGGTTTCAAATGACCTTCATTTTCAAAATAGATTTTCCCATGATAACACAATCTATGAAATTACGTATACTATCTACATATTGATAAGCTCTATTTATGGCTAGATTTTGCCAAATTAATTGCTTTTTCATCAGTGGCTAGTAATAACGCAAAATAATGATTTCATAATATTCAGGTGGGAAAAAGAGGAGACACATTCAATACATGAGGTAGGAACAACTAAGAACCAATAATGTGGTTTCATGCTGACCGAGGAATCCTAGGCATCTGAATATAGCTGATTAACCACAAGGGAAAAACAAAATTAATTTCACATGTCAGAAAAAGATTCATCTTAAAAAAATTAAATAAAATGGGATTACATAAGGTATCTTTTCATATTTTAAAAGTATACGTCAATTGCTACCTGGAGTGCAGAAGAATAACTCGGTCATAGATTTTTCATTTGTCTCAAGGCTGAATATCCCTAATTTAATCTATACTTTGTGATTCCCTATCAGATAGGACTTTGGAAACTCCTCCATTTCTGGCAATGGCAATCATCTACGCTTCTAGTAGATGTCATTTCAATGATGCTTTAGCTAAAAACCAGCTTTATCACTAAATAAGCCTCTAGATATGGATCCATTGGTAATCTTTAAAATAGTATGCCCATTTCTTTGGTAAAATACATTTATGGTAGGATAGTATATATTTTAACAAATTAAATAATTATATAATTGATGAGGAATATGACAGAGGATGAAAGTAGCACAGGGAATCAGCTTTATAGTAACAAACTAATTTGTTATATATCAAGATATCCTATTGTGCTAAGCATAGGAGGTATGAAACACTGGGAGTCCAGAGGAGTGGTAGACAGTGACTCCTGCAAACCTTGAAGGTCTGGGTTTTGCACTCTATGCCTGTTCTCAACTCAGATAAATCGTGGTTTTCTCTAACTTCCATTTGGCTTGCTTTTGATTTTTATTGTCCTTCCAGGATACTCCTCCTTCAGAGCAGGGACTTTGTTATTTTTCTTGTCACCAATCAACTTTTCCTCCAGTAACCTAACTGAAACATTTCTGAATAAGAAACATGATCTTCCTGGTAATGACTAGATATTCATTGTAACATGATTGGCACAAGTAGTAACTGGGCATGGTAAAAGCCCTGGGGACTTTTAAACATTCTTACATCACCTGAGCCAATTTATGGATGTAAATATTAAAATGCTGATGGCTCACTGTTGATTTCTGTGATAAGTGTGTAATTTGTAGAAACATGTGCACTCCAAAGAATAAATACTGCACTTTCCTCCTTAGAACCACAGTTCATATGTGGCAACTCACCAAGGAGTTAGCTATCTGATAATGACTAAATTAGTTCTGGAGATATTCCTAGACTACAGGACTGCAATTAGTAGAAATAGCACCAAATGGAATGAAATAGTTGAAACCGATCTATAGAGAAAATGTTGATGAAAGAACATTGTCTGAGTCTAGAAGGGAGTCCATACTTAATATATTCTTCTAATATATCCTAAATTTCTCAAATGAGAATTGACCGAATTCATCTAGCATAATTTTTCTACCTTGGAGGTCCTTATGAATTATTGTAATTGTATCTCTAAGAAGTAATATTCCCCCCTCTATCTGAGTATACAGGATTTCACAAAATTCTATAAATAGCTGAAATTTGTATTTGCAATCAATGAAAATATTTAAAATGCCCTTGAGAAGTCATGATATAAGGAAAAAGAAGAGTATCAATTCTATGTGTGTGTGAATGTATGTGGGTATGTATTTATATATGTATTTACTTATTGATATTAAAACCAAACCTCCAAGACTTGAGGGGATGTTCAGTGATTTAAGAATGCATATGATTTTTGTATAGGACATGAGTTTGATGCACAGAATCCATGCTGAGTGGTTCACAGCTTCCTGTGATTTCCACTCAGAGTTCTTCTAGTCACGTAGATGCACATAGACACATAAATATACATATAGGTAAAAATAAAAATAAAACTTTAAGGAACACTCCAAAATCTCTGAGAGACTTAAATATGTGGATAATAGATAATCTTCTCCCCTCACTCATGCACATATGAGTCTGTCAATCACTTGTAAGTATAGAATTATATTTACCACTATTCTTAGAATGAGAATTGTTCAGAGCTAAGGAGATAGCTCAATGGGTAAAAGTGTTTTCATACAAACCAAAGGAACTATGTTCAACCCACAGATACCATATAGAAAGCCGTATATAGAGATACACACATATAATCTACTTCTCCTATGATGAGATAGGAGGAAGAGATGGAAAGTTGGAGAGAAGTAGCCTTGGTCACACTGTTTGATTCCCTCTGGCCTGGAGTCTGTGCCACAGACGTGGGAGCTACAGGAGAGACCATGCTTTGACCAAGGGGGAAGGAGACAATTACATCCCAAATGTTTTCTTCTGACTTCCTCACTTGCGAAATCACAAACACACTTACACACATACACACATACACACACACACACACACACACACGCACACACACAAAGTATTTGCAAAAATTCTTTAAGTAGGCTTTCCTTTTCTTTTATAGATACACTTCTCTGATGAATGCAAATTATCTTATAACCAAGACTCATATGAACCAAGACTTGGAAATGATAAGTTTGCAATCAAGAAAGCAGGCTAGTGAAGGGTACTCATGTAATGTTGATAAGTGAAAAATATTAAATCTTGTTTTAAAATTAGAAATATTAAATTAAAGACCCACAGTGTAACTTTTCTTCCCAGTACATCTTTCTATTAACTTCTATAAGCTTAGGGGTCTTTCCCATAAAGTAAGAGTAGTGGTAGTATTGTCCATGTGGATGTATAGTTTCTAATAGGAAGAATGTATTACACCAAATATAGTTTGACTAGTATTGCGGTTCAGGTTCTCAATAGCTGATAAAATTAATAATAGAAGTCAATAATGTTAGAGCCCTTCTACAAGCTAATGAAAACAAAACAGGAAATCAAAAGAGTTGACACCCACTGTTGGTGCTCCACACTGCGTAAGGGTTTCAGCATTTTCTTTCTGCAGTATGTGGGAATAGCTGAACCAATGCATATCAGTTTTATAGTGCCTTCCACTGGGAATTTTGTAGCTTAGGAGTTTCTGTGATTTTACCATAACAAATTACAGAAGTAACTAAAGAGTGAAATTATAATTAGTTCAGATTACATGTGTTAAGTGATGTAAACTGTTCATTTACTGACAAATGATATGGAATACAGATGTTTATTTTCAACTACTCATGTGGCATTTCGTTACATAGAAGCAGACTTAGATAAAATGTAAAACACCTATACTCAACAGTTAGAAGTCAAAGTAGATTAAAAATGTTTAAAAACAAGAAAGTTGATCTACAAGAAAAGATAGCTACTATCTCAAATTGGATAAGAAATTATATTTAATAATGTACTGTACATAAGATAATACATTTATATTATTATTAAAAGTAAACATATTTAATAACATTATATAAAATAATAGTAATTATAATATATTGACATTAATTTAACAGTTACATTATATATTACTCTCTCGATATATATCTCAAATTGGATAAACAATAAGCTAATTAGTGGATATTTGTGAGAAATCAGCTCATTTCCTGGAAATATATGTGAAGTATTTGAAGTAAAATAATGTGATGCATGTTTTTAATGTCAAAGTATTTAAAACTTTCTCAATTATTATGAACCTACACATTTGTTGGTAGTTGTCGTTGTAAAGAGAGGCTATACAATAATCACTCAAATGTATTTTTTCTGCTGTTTACTACAGAATCCTAATAGTCTAGATAATATCAACTCATAAATTATAAATGATGATATTGGAAGAAGGCAAGCTGCCTTATCATAAGGAAGAAAGCATCTTTTCACTAGTGAATTTTAAATAAAAGTCATAAGCTTCAGAGTTTGCCTCAAGCAGTAATGTTTTCTCTATGTTATTTATAACATTTTCATGTTTTGATATGCTCAAATTATGAGCTCCTATGATGTATAATTAAAGAATCATGTATTACAACATAACATTGTAATTTATAGCTCTATGATATTTTTTCTAAATAGGTGATGGAATTTGATAGACATATTAAATTAAGACCTTCATAAAGTTTATATCTTTTTATAGGCCTTTAGGTTCATTTACAGTTTTGGAAATATATATTTAAATACTTGAAAGATAATAAAGCAACAACACTTTTTTGCTGTGAATTTAATTTCAACATTTTAACCAATTTCTGGAGTTATTATATTTAATGGCATAGGCAGTAGTTATAATCCTTCTATTATATATGTTATATAGAAGACATATATGTTATATATTATGTATATAAAACTACATATTATACTTGCTTGATGTTCAGGTAATTATGCTTTGTCAATTACTAAATTAATTAATATGTTATTTCCACAAGTTAAAAGCAAAAAGTAAAACAATAAAATTTATCAACCCTAAAAAATTAAAAATATCAATAATAAAAAGTTATGTATTTACAGGAACTGATAATTTATGAGACCTAAATAGAAAATATTTCATGTGAAAAATCAAGAACATAATTTTTAGAAGCTTAAGGTATGAATAGTAAAATGTTATTGTTACTTATTTTTAGTATGTATGTGTACAATGGGCATGCCTAGTCTATGTGAATTTCTGTACAGGATGTCAGGTCCCTGTATGCATGTGTGTGTGCTTCATAATCTATTCTGTTTAATACAGCAGTGCTGATCACATGAGTGGCCTTTACATATTTTTGGTACTTGTTCCTGTTTTTGTCCTGCTTTATTTCATTTTATTACATGCACATTATGAGAACTGGCTTTGTTGGCATACACCTTAGTCCCAGTACTCAGAAGAAAATGGCAAGAGAGTCTCTTTCTTATTTTAAGGCCATCCTGGTATATACAGAGATTTCCAGCCCAAGCAGAACTACATAGTGGGATGTTTTTTTGAACAACAAAAGCAGCAGCAGCAACAGCAGCAACAACAACAACAACAAAAACAAACTAAAAACAAAGATAGAAGAAAATATATAACACAGCCAGAGTTATATATACTCTCTATAAAAACTGTCATTCTTGGATTTTGGGTCTAACTTTCCTACCATAATATAATTTCTTGAGATTCAGCTACATACTCTTTACTTTAGATTTAGAATGCCCACAACTTTTATAGAAAATATGGAATAATGTTTATCAAATACACAGCAGTCACATACTAGCACACATGCATGTTCCCGTTTTCCTAAGATCAAATAGTAACTATGTCTAACCAAAATGAAGCCTCATACATTTGTTGTAGCAAACTGTCATTTGAAAAGCAGGTTAGACAAGCTTATTCTATTTCGCAATTCTTTGTGAATTGTAAAAGGGTCACTTAAAATATGTTACCTGTAACAGTTAACTTTTATACAATAACAAGAAATTCTATGTGGGGAATATTTCAGTTTTTAGTTTTTCCCCAGAATGAGTGGTTGTTAGAATATTACACAATACTTGAAGAGGCCCTAGTGAAAATATATAGCAGCTCTGAATTTACAATCTGTCCTTTTAACTTTTGATTATGTTAGAGATTATGATGTATTTAGTCCTTCAGTAATTGTCTCAGCTAAGCAGTGAGCATTATTTATATCATTATAACATGTGGAGACCTAATTTTCATTAAAGGAGATCTTGTTAGGGATTTATATTAATTATTAACCTTTTTACATGATGAAATATAAAATAATCAAATTTTTAATCATTCATGCCTTATGTTTACATGATAATCCCTTACCTGTAATAGCACACAAATTAAACAGTGGGTTTTTTTTTTTTTTTTTGTGTGTGTGTGTGTGTGTGTGTGTGTGTGTGTGAGAAAATTTTCATTTTTGAACAAGTTATGTGGAATAAAAATAGAGTGTATTTATTTATTTTGGTTTGGCTAGCCCCATCATATTCATACAGCTATGATGCCGACTGCTTTCCTAAATGAAACACTCTCATTACCACTGTAGAGATGCAAGGAGTACTTAACATCCCCGTCCATCTTAGTGTTCTTCCATTTATTCTGTTTGGAAGATGGCTAAATCTCAGAGGGGAAAGCTTTAATTTCCTTTCAAATGTCATTGGCCTGGAATGCTTTGATCACACTGAGATTTGTCCAACCCCTGTCAAGGCAATTCTCTGATGATTTCAGGCTGATTTGCTTTGTACATCAAAGGCACGAAAGGACAATCCTTCAGTACATGCTTTTGGCTTCACATTTGAAGCCCTGGAATACTCATGAGCCATATTGTTAAAGGAAGAGGCGTGCTTCAGACACAGAATATGGGGTGACTAGTTGCATCCAAGACTTGCTATCTTGCTCTTTTCAAAAGCAAGGATTCTCATAGGGTTGTGGCCCACTTATCTCACTATTGTGTTCAAAGTAAGTAGCTACTTTTCAAATAGTATACACATTTTAAAATTTTATTTTGATAACTTGATTTTTACATATAACTATTGCCACCAAATACAAAACTTATATACAATATAGAAGGGATGAAGATCAAGATTAAAAATCAACAGGTATTTGAGGGGATTGGTTATTATAATATTAAAAGTTCCACTAGTATCTGATGTCATGGTTTATCTATTATAAAAGACCTAGTCTAGAAAAACAGAGATATTTGATGGTGATTTTAGTTCTGTCAGTTAATTAAAGAATGTTGGGTAGCTATAGATCTTTCTTCTATTTCCTTTTTGCTATTTAAGTAGTAAAAAAAAAAAAAAGCAGTAGAAGGAAAAGATAATGCAATTAATATGACCAATGATTAGATTTGCATACAATAGTACACCAGAATGCTTTAACACATGATGCTTTCAGTCACTAGCTTTAGCATCATAAGAATCTGCAGCAGCACATGGACCAAGCAAGAAAATTAGCGTTACCTTGGAGAGCAAGGGTCTAGTTGCATTGGAACATATGAACAGAATAAAGATGATGACTAATTTGTTTGTGTGTATGTGTGTGTTTTTAATTAATTAATTAATTAATTAGTCCCAAATGAATCAGTCAGTTTACATCCCCAAAGTTTCAACCCTCATGTTTCCCCCTCATCAAGTCCTTTCACCTACACTCCCTCCTCCATTCCTCCTGGATATACCACTCTGGTGCATCAAGTCTCTGCAGAGTTGGATACATCCTCTCCCACTGAAGCTAGCCAAGGCAGCTCTGCTGGGGAATGCATTCCACAATCAGCCAACAGTTTTAGGAACACTCCTTGCTCTAGTTGTTAGGAGACCTATGTGAAGACTGAGATGTAAGTCTGCTACATATGTGCTGAGGGCTTCAGTTCAGCCTGTGTATTCTTCTGGCTCGTGGCTCAGTCTCTGAGAGCTCCCAGGAGTCCAGGTTAGTTGATTCTGTTGGTCTTCCTGTGGAATTCCTATCCTCTTCACAGCCTTCAATCCTTCCCTTTTTCTGTCAAGTGTTTGACTGTAGGTTTTTCATCTGTTTTGGTACCTGCTGGGTGGAGCCTCCCAGAGGACAGCCAGGCTAAGGTCCTCTCTGCAAGCATAACTACTTATCATTGATAGTATCAGGGATTGGTGCTTGCTCATGGGGTGTGTCTCCAGTTGGTCTGGTTACAATGTGTTCAGCATAGTGCTAATCCAGTGTTCAGGGAGCCATTCCAGGTGGATAGTTTGTTTACATGATTTATGGTCAGAGAAACTGGAAGACAGTTTCCAATATCTGAATCATCATTAAAGCTTTTGTTTTTGTCCTTCTCCTCTCCTCCATGCTTTCCCAAATAGATACTTCAAAAAGTTTCAGGGACATCAAGATACAATGTAGATAATAATTTTAGATTTTAGACCTTTCCTAGAGACAAATTTTCTTCAAACCCTAAGGATTGTGCTAGGCTTGAAACAATTTAGCAAATGCACAGTGTTCAGTACTAAGTATTAAGGTGGAAGGTGTGAACAATTTTCCTGAGAAGATTTACAAAGTGACAATAAAAAACAACACATATCTTTGAAAGTACCTGAGTTTTAAATATTTGCTTTCACTTCCAGGAGAGAATTTCTTTTTATAGGTAAGTCATATTTGAAGGACTTTATACAAGAATTCTGTATTTCAATAATTTCTGTTCTTCTTTCTCCAACCAGTTCATCCAGTGTCCTCCTCACTTCCTCTCAATTTTATTCTCTGTGTCTCTATCTATGAATGTGATCATCTACTCTATCTCTACATCTTTAGTGGTAACCTCCTGAGTCTATTTATTGTTGTTTGTATGTATGTTTGTGCCTGATGACTACGAATTGGACAATCATGAGGGGTATTGCCCATGGAGGAGGTTGATCCTTCCTCTCTCAGAGGTCATAAATTGCCTGTAATTCATTATCTAGGGATGGGGCCTTGTAAAAGTACTTCTTTAAATCCCTTTTTGTCAAATAATATGATAGTATATCTATTTACATATCACAGTACATGAAAAAATAGTATGCCTTGAGATAAGGACACATTGAAAAACATAGAGAACCGTAATTGACAACAACCAGTCCCAAGTTCAGTATGACAGCCATTATTAATGAAATTGTTTTTTCCTGACTAGAGAAATTTGAGACAGGGTCTCAATCTGTAGGTCAGGCAGGCCTTGAACTTGTGATTATATTACCTCATATTTCCTAAGTGCTAGGATTATAGCCATGCCACAAAACTCCTAGCTACGAAATCTTATATGTGATTCAATTAATTTTGTTGCCATTCCTAAATGCTCCCTTAATAGAATGTAACTTTTAATAAAATACCTGTTAATACCCTATCAGTTATTATTCAGCACTGATATTTTCTAGTGTACTGAATTATCTTCAGATATTATTACTCTCTAAACTACTGAGTTACTAGACAAATTATTTTTGTGTCTGCTTAACTGAAGCACACTGAAAAAAATATTATGATACCAGATATGCAGAAATAAAATAAAGCTCTGAAAACATGATGATAATGATGGGTAAGGGCATTTAGAAATGAGTAAAGTGGTTTAATAAAAAATAATTGAGCATAAAGAAGTAATATTTTAATCCTAAATTCCATTCCCAATAATTATTTTAATTCTTCTTAAGCCTTATGAAACATGAGAGTCTGAAGCTGTGTTTTAAGCTTTTATTTTATAACTTGCTTTATTATTAATAATTTTATTTTACATTCATAGTGAGCTTTAGAAATATTTAATAAAATGATGATTCACCTATTAAAATAAAGTATGTAGTCATAATGACCTGAAAGCTAAATAATTAAATTCTGCACATATCGCAGACTGGCTTTTCTTCTGTGAAAAACTGCAATAGCAATGCTAGTATATGTAAGTATGTAATGATAAAAAATATAAAATCATACAATCATTGTCAAATCTTTAATTCAATTTCTATGAAACCATGTTACTATATTGTACAGATCTTTAATACTACTGAAAGCAGCACCATTTTTGCATGTAAAATAATATATTTTATATATAATACACAATTCTACATATTGCATGAATATATTTTGCATATATTTTATATGCTATACTCTATGTATATTTTTATATGGTATACCACTATTATATATGTAACAACATTGCTAATATATTGTATATCTATAAAATCTCAGTATACCTTATTCCTTTTATTTTGCAATGCATTATTTTTTCTTTATCCACAAGGGGTACATTCCATGACTCTAGTGCAATCCTGAAAAGACAAATAAGCAACAAACCCGACATGAACCTTGCTTTCTCCTATGAGTCTGCATTGCTGCCTTAGGTACCAGGGCTAATCTGTCATCCCTTCATTCATAGTTCCTGTCATCCAGCTCCTGACATTTACAGTCTTCACGAAGAGACTTGAGTAACTTCCCCACAAGCACTGCTATAAATATCAGTTTATCTGATAAGTGAGACAGCAGTTAACTGACTGGCAGTCTGGTTATGTAGATGATGTGAGTGTATTGGGCAAAGGATCATTCATATCCCAGACAGTAGAATGGTGTAAGGCATTGAAGTACTCATTCAGATGATGTGCACATTGAAATTTATTAATTGATTATTTTGACAATTCTTATTTTATATTTTTAAAATTTATTTGCCAAAGGGAAATTAAATCACAAAGGACAAAATTGTGAATGAATGAATGGTTTACCATTCGAAGATAGGTGATATAAGAAAGATATGAGGTGCTAGTTCTATATCTTGATTTTCGAAAGATTAAAAGGTGGGAAACTATGAATCTGAAAAATCAGATGATAAACTGTATTTCCCTGAATTCCTTTGTGATCCAGGCTACTGTTTGTGGGATTTGAGAAACAGTAAATTCATGCAAGAATTTCTTGTTCCCCAGTGCTGCTTTGTAAATAATCAGTTTAGGTCATTCTACAAAATGTCAGTGATCCCATGAGTGCTGAGTATTCTCAAAGCTTAAAAATAATACCACAAAGAAGGCACTAAATTTGAACTTACTTCAAAATGAAACCACATGCTTTGGCCATATATATTTTACCTTTTCATTATTGTTAGCAGTAGTTTTGTAACAATTGCTCTGTTTCTTTAACAATTTACCAGACAATAGCCCCTCTTCGTTTCTCTCTTGGCTCTATGGAAACAACCTTTGTGAGCAATCTGGATTCTATTCCCAGTATAAATGCAAGCTGACTGGCACTATACCCATGAAGTAGAATATTCACACAGCATACTCAGCCAAAACTACTCTCTTACAAGGGAAAACTATCATTTGGTTCTGCAAATTGGTTTTCCATGTTGATTAGTGACACAAAATAGGGATGGCTTCAGTCACCATGGTTAATTGTACTCCAGACCCCTCTTGATAATAAGTGGAAATTGTGATAACTGTTATTCAAAGACCAAGAACATAAATGAGATTAGAGCCAAAGTGAATTTTCAGTTGCATAAAGATTCTGGCAAAGTCTTTTAGAAATCATTAAATAAAAGTTCTAATGTTTGTAAAAGTATACCCATTTCCCCCAAGAAAAAGACATGAAAAGAACATTGTTGAACGTAATTTCCTGATAAGGATCTTGAATGTCCCCAACACCAATGTGTTAAAGGTTTGATGGAATGGTACTATCAGTAGTTATTGACTCTTCAATAAATGAGGTCTCCTGAGGGAACTTAGGACACTGGGGCCAGATGACAAAGGGGATTATGAGACAACACCTGTTCTTTTTCTCCTTTCCTGAGGTGAGAGTTTTCCAGGTTCACCAAAGGCAGAAAACAGCAAAGCAAGTCTGATATTGACTGGAACCTTCTGAAACTGTAATCCTTTTACTAAGGTAGTTATTTTAAGTACTGTGTGACATCTGTGAAATGGTAACAGGTTATTTGATCTTATTTCTTTATCTAAATGGAAGTCGAGGCAAAAATATAATTAAGTATTTGAAGATAATATGACCCATAACTATTTGCTTTATGGTAAACACAAAGAAATTTGATTTTGTTTTATTATATTCTTCATTCCGGGCTATGGTTAAGACTTAATAGGTTTTTACTTACGATTTAATGGGCATTTATTTTATACTCCAATGCTCTATGATATAAATATATGTCTATAAATTCTCACAATAACATATATTATTATTTACACGTAAGTGATGGAAAATAGAAGATCTGAGACAGTAATTGTTTAAGTTAGTCATTCATTTAACTTAACATTATATAAATGTATGTTCCTAAAGGTATTAGGGGAAAGAGGCAAATGGATGTGTTGTGATTTCTGATCTTTCCATATCTAATGTCTCACGACATTTGGTCTAATAATATGCTTAATAATATAGCTAGAAAAGACTTGAACTCAGTTTCCAAGTAGAGTTATGACCTGCAAAACGATGTTTCAGGCAGTGGTATATTGCATATGTTATGGTTGTAAGAAATTATAGTAAATCTGAAGAGTTCCTGTCACCTAGTGAGTAATGTTTAAATGGATCACACCCTATGATTCATGTTTGTGATGAGTCTGTGTCATTTGCAGCCTACTGCTCTAGCAGTCACATAGGATAGTCGTGATCATGCACAAAACATGTTATTTGCTATAAAAATTCTATGCTACAAGTTTATATATTATTGCACTATACTCTCAGCAGTTTATTTTAGAGTACCTGGTACTTCTCTTTTTATAAATGTCATCAGCATATCCTCTATGTGCATCTTGCATTTGCTTGAGAGCAACCCCTGATGTTTGCAAGGTGATGCAATCTCACAATGCCACATGCTTTTACTGTATCGCTGTCATCAGTTGACTATGTCCACAACTTCTGTACTTTGTTTCTACAGTTTGTAGCTGAAGATAATATATGAATATTTTAAATGAATCATACAGAGATGTCTATGGCTTATCATTTTTATTTTTTTATTTTTTGTGGTATCTGGTCTTGGAACTTTTAGATCAATGTGAATTTCATAAGTTTTAAGGTACATGCTATTCAATTTTATGTCTGTGAGAGAGCAGTTAACATTCTCAATGGATTGTTAGTTGGATTTAGCCCGAAATTGATTCTCATTTGTAAAGGGGGGGTTGTATGTTGTTTTAACTCATAATGGAGGTTTATTAATATTCTAGATGCTGTGTACAATGAGTAAATTGAAATCCCTCACTGTAACATTCTTTCATGGTTGTAAATGGTGCCATGACTGAGGTCATGCCACCATGTTTAGCATGGTATGTGAAACTGTAATAACTTGGCTTTTCTGACAGATTTTTTCATTTAAATATTTGGCTTCCCTTACATAGGAGGTTGCCATCATTTGCAAGTCCCCCCCCCCTTTCCGTCTTATAATCTCCACAGGATGAAAAATGTTCTGATTCTATGGAAATTATTCCAGCACAGATGCATTTAGATTGTGGAAATCGCTCTGGGTTGTTTAAAGCGAGACATTTTCTGATTGTTTCCATGATGATTGGATGCTTCATTAACCCCTTTATTGTTGACATCCTATGGAGACTCGATATGTAGTCTTAATTATTTTAAAAGACAATTCTTTGTTATTTAGCTGGTGATTAAAAACACATTAAAAGATGGCACAGAAAGACTATTTTTGTTCATTACTAGATCTAAAAATCTAATCATGTAGTAAGAGTCTAATTTTCACATAATTCTTAAAACAATAAGTACACTACTGTAGAAATTACTTGTGCTGCCTGAATCAGTTAATTAACCAACCCATATGAGAAAGAGCAAGAAAGTGATTATTTTCCATTAATCAAATGGAAAAGTCAAGGGTAGACACCTCTATCAGGGCTTTTAAGAAAAGAATCTCAGGGTGAATTTATAGGATAGACCCAAATGATTAGAATGCAAGTGAATCAAAAAAAAATAAATAAATAAATAAAAAGAAAAGAAAAGAAAAAAAAGAAAAAGAAAAAGAAAAAAGAACAAGAAAAAAATAACATGGTAAAAGCATATGAAATCATTTAAGAAAAAGAAGCCCGTATTCTCAAAGACAATATTATAGTATTTATGAAATAAATATGAAGATGGGGGTCTGTGCACAAAATAAAAGATATCACACACAATCATCTCATGAATACAACTCAATATATCCTTATGACATGAAGAGAAGATATTTATCTCCCAGTGTTAACACACTGAGATCTTCCAATTGATATAGTCTTTGCAAGCTTTTATCTAATAGAGTTTGACTACTGTGTATATACCACAGAAGAAATTTGTATATTGTGCTTGAAATATGATATTATTTTTATTATATACCAGCTATAAAATTTTAAAGGAAAATATTTACTTTCTATATTTGGCTCTCTCTATATCTACCTCTCTATGTATATATATATATATATATATATATATATATATATATGTGTGTGTGTGTGTGTGTGTGTGTGTGTGTGTGTGTGTGTGTGTGTTTATAGAAATACCAATTTCTCTTTTTCTCTTTGCTGTCATAAATTTATATTCAGAAATGAGAAATATTTTGTGGAACAATTATTTAGCTTACAACTCTCTTAAATTTATGACAATAGTCATATGTAAATAGCTTAACACATGGTATCATTTTAACCTTTACTTAAACACTAGATAGGTACTAGGTATTATGGTTGTGATAATGCAAAAGATGCAGAAATTGAAATAGCAAGATTGATCCCAAAGTTCTTCTACTCAGGTTTTACTGAATTCTAAACTAGTGAACTGCCTAGAGTCCAAGACTGCTTGTCAACCAATCTACAAGGTATCTGTTTGAAATGTAAGGCATGAGGCAATACAAATAAGTGCCTTAAAATTCAATCAGACCTGGAGAGATTGCTTAGAGGTTAAAAGCACTTGTTGTTTTTGCAGAGGATTGGAGTTCTATTCCCAGTACCTACATTGGGCAGCTCAAAACTGTTTGTCACTCTAGCTGCTGAGGATGAAGTTCATCTGGCTTCCATGGGCAACTGTACATAGGTACTCACCCTGCCCTCCCCCTTCTCTCACACACACACATAGGCACACACATGCACACTCAATCAATCACTCATGCACGCAAACTGAAATAAAATACAACAAATGTTTAAAAATAAATCCTTCAATGTTCTAAATTTTTATCTTATAAAGTTTTTATAGTATTCTGTATTCTTGATAAAATATCATTTATATAGACTCATGCATTCAAACAATATGATACAGTTATTACTACGTTCAGAGACCTTATCTCTGTGGTAAGGTCTGCTATTGGCTTCTATGTGGGTATTTATGTAATTCTGAGTTCTGTTAATCTCATTATCTTCTTTAGCCATATAAAAATTGTTGTTGTTTTGTCAGAGCACTAGTTAAGTTCACAGAGAGTCCCTATGTATCTGTCAAATATTTTTTACTTATTCATATCAGGGCCATCTGATTGCTTCTTCTATTAAGGTTTTTCTATCATTATTTAAAAACAAATACAGTAATTTCAGGTTTTAATTCTAACATCTGAATGATACATAATTTTAATTTTGATTAAAACCATGTAAAACAACCATTTTCTTATATATAATAATAATCTCCGTCAGTAAACTGGCCAGATGACAATGTTTTTATGGAGAGGAGAAAAATAGAGTCACCTAAGTTTTGTGCATGTGAAAGATAAACTCATAGAAGTTGCCTAGCAATCATGATGTATGAGTTTTTCCTGGAATTCCTAGAGGACCAGAGTTACATGATAAAACATAAATACCCTTTCAGAATGGGTACCTCAATCTGTCATGCTGAAGGACAGGAAGAGGCAGAGATTAAAGTGAGATAAATTTTGCCATTTCAAATCAGTTTTAAAGAATCAGTTTAATCTTCTAAACCCATGAAGATAGTGTTACAGTAAAGAGAAAATTCTTCTGCTCTCAGGTAGGATATTTTGAATGTTTTTTTTACGTGTGTGTGTGTGTGTGTGTGTGTGTGCACGCGCGTGTGTGCTGTGGTGTGGGTATGTGCAAATAAGCGAAGAGGCTGCAGATGTATAGGATCCCCTGTAGGAGGGGATTCACGTGTGTGAGCTGCCCAAAATTGATGTTGGACTCCCAACTTGGGTGCACTGAGGGAGTACCTACCACAACTTCTTCCCCACCTAGACATCACTCCAGTTCCTCATCTAGGATATCTTACACAGCTCCTTTCCCATGGTAAAGAGAACATGTATACATTAATTTCTTTCTTGATGATTTACTACATTAAGGATTTAATGTCTACAGCATCATTTTTCTGATTATATAAAGGGACACAAACTAAAAAATGTAAACTGTGCATTTGACCTTCTTTAGAAATCATTTCAAAACATCATTTTCCGTAATTAATGTAACACAAGAAAAATTGGAAATACAACAGATCTTAAAAAAAACGTTCTTTTAACTAATTTGCAATGTGAGATGCCATTCTTTCTAAAAAAAGAAAAACACCTTTTGGTGTATGAAATCAAAGTTAAATCAGTCAATTAAATTCAGATAAAGGACTTTAGAGATCAAGTAAAGAGGTTATTTATACTATAGAAATATCAGGAATGGTTTTGCCATTTTAAAATAAAACATGCACATATGACAAACACCTGGTTGGTAATTTCTGCCTTTCTCCCTATCTAAAATATACTGAATAGGTAATATTAATATATAATACTTAATAGAATAATATTAACAATATAAAATGTAGTTAATAAAAGTATATGTAACCATATCTATATTTAGTGTATATTTAGTGTATATAATACATATGATAAACTGATAAACATGTTTGAAAACTCTGTTGGAAGAACTCAGTAATAGAAAAAGAAATGGATAATTTGCAATCATCCAGCCAAATACATTAATAGAAAGGAAATGATGAGATCACAGTGGTTCAGAAGAAATCCATCTCCAAAGCAGCATCTCATTAGCTTATAAACTAGCTTTCATTAATCTCTTTAAGCAATTAGCATTGGATTTAAAAATACACATGCACGTATGCACATGCGCGTGCTTGCATCTGTGTGTGTGTGTGTGTGTGTGTGTGTGTGTGTGTGTGTGTGTGTGTTTTCCTGAATGTCTGTTTCCTTGGAACTGGAGTTACAAATGAATGCAAGCCAAATGTGGATGCTGGGAAACCATCTTATTCTTCATTGTATCAAAAGCTCTCTCTTCAGTTCCTCATCAGATTTTTCTTGTTGTTGCTATAATTTTCTTTTTTTCTTCTGGTTTATTTTTATTTTTTATTAGATATTTTCTTTATTTACATTTCAAATGTTATCCCCTTTCCTAGTTTCCCCTCTGAAAATCCCCTATCCACTCTCTCCTCCCCCTGCTCTCCAACCCACCCACTCCCATTCCTGGTCCTGGCATTCCCCTATACTGGGGCATAGAACCTTCACAGGTCCTAGGGCCTCTCCTCCCATTGATGACCTACAAGGACATCCTCTGCTACATATGCAGCTAGAGTCACAAGTTCCACCACGTCTTTTCTTTGATTGGTGGTTTAGTTCCAAGGAGCTCTGGGGGTACTGGTTAGTTCATATTGATGTTCCCCCTATGGGGCTTCAAACCCTTTCAGCTCCTTGGGTAATTTCTCCAGCTCCTTCATTGGGAACCCTGTGCTCTGTTCAATGAATGGCTGTGAGCATCCACTTCTGTGTTTTTCTTTTTTAAAAGTTTTTATTATCATTATTTTACACCCTGATCGTAGTTTTCCCCTCCCCCTCTCTTCCACACAACCTCTTCTTTCACCCTGCTTCTACCCCCTTTTCCGCCCTCCACTCCAAGTTTCTCTTCAGAAAGGGGCAGACCTCCCATCAATATCAATCAAACATGGCTTATCAAGTCACAGTAAGAGTAGGCACCCCTTCTTACATTAAAGCTGCAACAAGTAACCCACTATGAAGAAAAGGGTCTCAAAACCCAGCAAAAGTGTCAGAGACAGTCCCTGCTTGCCACAAGAAAACCAAGCTACACAACAGTAACATAATGCAGAGGGCCTAGGTCAGTCCCATGCAGGCTCCCTGGTTGTAGGTTCAGTCTCTGTGGGTACCTATGAACACACTTTTTTGATTCTGTGGGTTTTCTTGTGGTATCCTTGACCCTTCTGGTTCCTATAATACTTCTTCCACTTCCTGCACAGGATCCCTTGGGTTCTGCCTAATGTTTGTCTGTGGATCACTCCATCTGTTTTCCTTTGTTCCTGGATGAAGCTGCTTAGAGGACAACTGAGCTAGGCAGTCATCTATGAGGATAGCAGAATACCATTAGGAATCATTTCATTGATTTTTTTTTTTCCTGCCAGTCATGGTTGGATCTGTCCTAGGTTTGTGGGCTATTCAGCCAGAGTCCTGACCTTAAGGCAGTGTCAGGGGTGGGCTCCCACTCATGGCATGAATCTCAGGTGGGGCTGGTTACTATTTCTGTGCCAGTTTTACCCCAGCACATCTTGAAAGCAAGACAAATTGAAAGTCAAAGATTTTGTGGCGGGCTTGGAGTCGCCATCTGTCCACGGGAAGGAAGTCTTGCCTTGTTACAGGAGATGGCCAGTTCAGACTCCCAAATCCCACTGCCAGGAGTCTTAGCTATGGTCACCCTTGTATGTTCTTGGGGATTTCCATTGCACTAGGCTTTTATTTATTTATTTATTTATTTATTTATTTGTTTGTTTGTTTGTTTGTTTATTTATTTATTTATTTTATTATTTTCTTTATTAACATTTCAAATGCTATCCCGAAAGTTCCCTATAACCCCCCGCCCCTGCTCCCCTATCCACCCTCTCCCACTACTTGTCCCAGGCCTTCCCTTGTGCTGGGTCATATAAAGTTTACAAGACCAAGGGGCCTCTCTTCCCAGTGATGGCTGATTAGGCCATCTTCTGCTACATATGCAGCTAGATACACAAGCTCAGGGGGTA
>NC_034603.1:8259235-8261315 GCF_900095145.1 Mus pahari | reverse complement strand
ATTACATTGATGGATTTCCTTATATTAAACCATCCCTGCATCCCTGGGATGAAGCCTACTTGGTCATGATGAATGATCATTTTGATGTGTTCTTGGATTTGGTTTGCTAGGATTTTATTGAGTATTTTTGCATCGATATTCATAAGGGAAATTGGTCTGAAGTTCTCTTTCTTTGTTGGATCTTTGTTGCACTAGGCTTTTAACTAAGATGTCCCTCCAATTCCAGTTGTCTTTTGAAGTATTCTCTTCCTCCATCTTCTCCCTAAACAGAGCTCTCCTTTCCACCCATGATATCTATTATTCTATTTCTCTTTCCCAGAGAAATTTATATCTCCCTACCCCCATAATCCCTCATTGTTAATAGAGTCTCTGGGTGTGTGGATTATTGCATGGTTATTTTTTAACTTTATAGCTAATATACATTAATAAGTGAGAATATACATGCTATGCTTGTCTTCCTGGGTTTGGGTGGCCTCATTCCGGTGATTATTTTCTAGTTCCATCAATTCTGTCATTGCTTTTAACAGCTGAATAAGGCTCTATTGCTTAAATGTAACACTATCTTAATCCATTCTTCTGTTGAGGAATGTAGTTTTTTACAGTTTGTAGCTATTACAGATAAAACCAGAATGAACATATTTGGATAAGTGCTCTTGTGGTTCGATGGAACATCCTTTGGTTATATGCCTGCAGTGGTATAGCTGGATCTTGAGCTAGATCTATTACTAATTTTCTGAAAATTTCCATATTGATTACCAAAGTGGCTATACAAGTTTATACTCCCACTAGCAATGGAGGTGTGTTTCCATTGTTCCATATCTTTGCCTGCATGAGCTGTACCTTGTGATTTTGATTGTAGTCATTCTGACAGGTATACGACAGAATCTCAGAATTGCTTTGATTTGCATTTCCCTAATGGATAAGATGTTGAATATTTCTCCAAGTGTTTCTCTGCCATTTGAGATTCCTCTATTGAGAATGCTTCATTTATCTCAGTACCCCATTTTAAAATGGGTTACTGTGTTGTTGGTGTTTAATTTAAGTTCTTTATATATTTGGATATGAGACTTTGGATATTAGATTTTGGATATTAGATATTGGATTTAGGGGTGGTGAAGATCTCTTCCCATTCTGTAGGCTGTCATTTTGTCTTATTGACAGTGCTATTTGCCTTACAGAAAAATTTCAGTTTCATGAGGTCCCGTTAATTAATTGTACATGTTAGTGCCTGTACTATTGGTGTTCTGTCTCCTGAGCCATGGCTTCAAGGCTTTCCAACTTTCTCTTCTACCAGGTTCAATGCACCTGGATTTATATTGAGGTGTTTGATTCACTTGGACTTGAGTTTTGTGCAGGCTAATAGATACAGTTATATTTGCATTATTCTACGTGCAAACATCTAGTTAGGACAGCACCATTTGTTGATGATGTGTAATTTTGAATAATTTTGGCTTCTTTGTCAAAAATCAACTGTCCATAGGTATGTAGATTTTACTTCTGCATCTTCAAGTTGATTACATTGTGTAACCCGTCTGCTATACCAACATCATGCAGTTTTTATTACTATAGCTCTATAGTAGTGTAGAGCTTGAAATCGGGGGTGGAAATACTTTTGGACTTCTTTTATTTTTTTGGTCAGGAATGTTTTAGCAATCTGCACTTTTTTTTTTCCATATGAAGCTGAGTGCTATTCTTTCAAGGACTTTAAAGAACTGTGTTGGATTTTTTATTTGGATTGTGTTGAATCTGTACATTGCTTTTGTACATAGTTACTTTAACTATGTTAATCCTACCAATCCATTACTGTGGGGGTATCTTTCTGTCTTACAATAGCTTCTCCAATTTCTTTCTTCAAAGACTTGAAGTTCTTGTCACACAGATCTTTCAATTGTTTGGTTTAAGTTACACCATGACCTTTTATATTATCTGTGCCTATTGTGAAGGGTGTTGTTTTAATATAATAATTAATGTTGTATTAATATATAATATAATATCTTCTTCTTCTTCTTCTTCTTCTTCTTCTTCTTCTTCTTCTTCTTCTTCTTCTTCTTCTTCTTCTTCTTCTTCTTCTTCTTCTTCT
>NC_034603.1:8234065-8259230 GCF_900095145.1 Mus pahari | reverse complement strand
TCTTCTTCTTCTTCTTCTTCTTCTTCTTCTTCTTCTTCTTCTTCTTCTTCTTCTTCTTCTTCTTCTTCTTCTTCTTCTTCTTCTTCTTCCTTTTGTTATCCAATCTCTTTGATGAAGCTGTTTATTAGTTGTAGGAGTTCTTTTGTAGAATTTTTGATGTCACTTACGGATACTATCAAACCATCTACAAATAGTGATACTTTGATTTCTGCTTTCTAATTTGTATACCCTTGACTTCCTTTAGCTCTCTTATTGCTCTAGATAGAACTTCAAGATCTATATTGACTAGATACAGAAAGAGTGAGCACTCTTATCTTATCCCTGGTTTTAGTGGACAGTGGAGCTGGGGGACTTTCAGCTAGTCAACAATATTATAACTGGATGTTGTAGGGCATGTCTTTCATCCTAGGACTCCAAATTGAAGGAGGTGTATCTTTATAAGCTTAATGGCAATGGTACTCATATAGAGTTCAGGCTAATCAGGGCTACAGATTGAAATTGTGTCTCAAAATGAATCAAAAACCAAATACAACACTTTTCTATTTATTCTTTTTCTATTTGACTACTGTTCTTCCATTAGGTCAATATCCATTGTATAGCTTAAATCTTTAAACAATATTTATCATTTGGTAATTTCATATATAGATTTAGGTTATTTTTATCATATAACTCTGTTCTTCCCTTACCACCTCCTCCAACTTCTTCCTTCCTAGATATAAGCTTCCATCCCAACCTCCCAACTTCTTGTCTTGTTTATCCTCCTTGTCTTCCTTTTAGCCTTCCCGCTTTTAATCTTATTTCTAACCTGCCCCTTTTAGTTAATCCAAGGTGTATTCTTGTTAGTGTATGGTACCATCTACTGGGACACGGACAACATATATTGGGCCACAATACTGAAATAAAGCAACACTTCTTCCCTATCCAGCCCTCAACTACTGATAACTCTCAGCCAATATTTCCTCAACATGACATGATACATCAACTCAAATATTATTATTATACATCACACTGATGCCTACCCATCTAATAAGGCTACTCTAAAGTCTATCTCTTCTATAGGCAGCAAACTAACCTTTATTTTGTTACCCTGCAAATTTAAAAATTTCTAATTTTAACATGTATTTTATTTTATCTTGGATGATGTTTTATGTAAAATGACTATAATTACTTACTAAAAAGAAAATGTCTTTTTTTTTGTTTTTTTTTTGTTTTTTTTTTTTTGTTTTTTTGAGACAGGGTTTCTCTGTGCAGGCCTGGCTGTCCTGGAACTCACTCTGTAGACCAGGCTGGCCTCAAACTCAGAAATCTGCCTGCCTCTGCCTCCCAAGCGCTGGGATTAAAGGCGTGCACCACCACGCCCAGCTGAAAATGTCTTACAATAGGATTGAGTGAATATGAGATATATTGTCACATTATATAAATATTTAAATGTGTTTTGCTTATAAAAAGTTATGTTTACTAATGAATATAATCAATAATTACTGTTGAATTCCTGATCAAAGGATAATCATTTCAAGTATTTTTTACTTAAGAATGTTTCAAACTTGCTGGCATATAATTATTAGTGTCTAAAGAAAATTTATATATTCTAGGCCTGTAATCTCAGAATTCTGAAAGATGAGACAGGAGTTCATGTAGTCAATGTAGGCTTTGCTACACATGAGATGTTGTCTCAAAAAAAAAAAAGTAAAAAATAAAAATTCTCATGTTGAAATCCCTAAGTTGAATGAGTTGTTAACAGACTAATGAAGTTTATTGAATAATTATGACAAATTCCTTATGAATGGTAGTATAGCCCTTTTAAAAGAGTTAACAAAGAGATCTCTTGACACCCCCTCCCCCCAAAAAATCCTAGGATACTGCAAGAAGTGCCACATAGAGGCAAGCAGGCCATCACTGACACTGCATCTGTCAGTTACTCTAAGTGAACTTCAGTGTTCAGAAATCCTGCATGCCTACTATCATCATGCCTAGAGCAACTAGTTTATCTCAGATGCAGAATCCTTAAATATCACATTACTTTACTGAAGATGCCATTCCTAACCACTACACTAACCAGTCATATCTCTATTGCACTTAAATTTTTGGCAGCCTGGAATCTTTTCTAATAGCATTATTACATTTATCGCAGAAAGGGGAAAGTGCTAAGTTTATCTTCTTAGGACATGTTCACTACTGTTTAGACAAAATTGTCTACTTCCAAGGCATTCTGCTTCCTAAAGAAGCTGGTAACTTAGTTTATACTTTAAGCATTTAAGAGTTCTGGAAATATGATTAATCAAAATAAAATAAAGCAAAAGAGAAACCTGAATGTCACTTTCTCTATATTTTTAAAATAAATATCACATTTAAATTAAGGTTTAAATTGAAGTTTTACCATCTTCTCATTGACTCTCATCTCAATCTCCATTTTTCCATTCATCTATTCTCAATTATTCAACAAATATTCTTCAATCTCTTATGACAGTAGTGGGAATGTTCAGGTCCAAAATGAGCTTTTCATTTTGTAAATGTGTGTGTGTATGTTATGTGTGTGCAGTATACATTTGTTTATATGATCCTAGGTATATTTATAAATAAATGTACCTTTGGTGTTCCAAGAACTACCTTGAATGCTTATCCTTACCTTCTGACTAATTTTGATGCAGAATTATTTGTCCATCACTGAACAAAAGGCTAGTTGTGCTTCTAGATTCAGAGAGCCCCTCTTCTCTACCTCCTCATACAAGCAGGGTTTATAGATGTGTGTTTTTTGTGGGTTCTGGGAATCCAAATTCTGGCTACTGGTATTGCACAACAAATGCTTTACTGAGTGGGCTATCTCCTCAGGCCTTGATGAAGCTTTGTAAACACAGTTTAATTTACTTTAACATAGATTCTCAACCTTTTATCTTTATTGTGATCATCTGATTTAAGGTTTTCTCAGTCTTTATGGAAGATTTCCAGGACAGTGAGAACTTCATTCAAATCCATCTTGTTAAAAGAATCAGGAAATGCATGAGATTTAAGAACATTCTGAAGATAAGAAGGGGACAGCATAAGGAAAAAGGAAGATGCTATTGTGTTTATTAAAGGAAGATGCTATTGTGTTTATTAAAGGAAGATGCTATTGTGTTTATTAAAGGAAGATGCTATTGTGTTTATAAAATATCTTCCTAAATCTTTGGAATCAATGAAGTTCAGTTTGGGAAATTTTTGACTGGTGATATAATTATTATAATCAAACAAAACTTTAAGGAGCTTATAGGAAATTCACATAGATGTTAATTAAAGACACAGGAGAGACTGAAACACGAGAGATGTACTGAGTGAAAAGAAGCCCCCAATTAGGATACAGCCTTGAGAAACGATGACGCTAATTTTCAGAAGAATTGGACTTCTGAAGCAAAAAGGCAGACAAGAGGTGCTTTGAGAAATAGGAAAGAACTTCTAACTCTTCCTTTACTGTGACAACATACTAATTCAACAACTCTTCCTTGTTCCACCAACTTAATTGAAAATGAGGGTTTTTTTTTTGTTAAATTAATTAACTAATCATAAGATTACTTTTTACATATTTCCTTACTGTGTTAGAGATCTAACATAGAGTACAGTTTAGAGAAATCTCTGCTTCTGTGTTGGTTAATTTTAAATGTCAACTTGCCACAACTTAGAAGCTACTCAGAAGAGAGTTTCAATGGAGTAACTTCTTCCTATGATTAGTCTGGGGAAATAGCTGAGCAGAGTTGTCTTTTGATTGTTAACTTATGTTGGAAAACTTGCATCTCATTGTAGCAAGGGTTCTTGAACTCCTTAGGATACAAGACAACTATATAGGAATGAACAAGCCAGCAAAGATTCCCTTATGCATTTTGTTATTGACTATGCCAGTATGCTTAAAATCTTGCCTTCATGTCCTCTTAGTATTGGATTGTTGTCTCGAATTATAAGCCAAATAAATCCTCTCTCCTTTATGTAGTTTTTATTCAGTGATGACTTACCATAGTAAATGAAGCTGGAGCTACCACTGACCTGTGACCACAGTCTTCAGAGAATCTGAAGTGTCATCATTTGAAAGATTGCCAAGAATATTCCCAAGCTTCGGAATACAGATACTGCAATATTGATGGCAGTATAAATATAATAAGTAAATGTCATACTGCTGATTTCAATAAGCTATTGTACCTTGAAATATAATCTAGTATAGGTCACCTGTTACGAAACACATGCCTCTGATAGTCTCTAGCTTCCTGTGCTCCTCATAAGGGTGCACTTTCCTGCTAATACAATGTACAATTATGTGCCATCTGATCCGGATTTTCTAGATGTTGCAAGAGATGATAGACTGCTGAATAATTGATTACATATAAAATTTGTATATTTCCAGGCTTTTCTCCCCACTATTTATTCAGACACAATGATTCTAATATATAGAGTGAGCCATCTTTAGTAAGATAAGAGGAAAGTTTTGATGAGAAGCATAACCTGGAAGACAGACAGTCTGTAAACAAGTCTTTACTGATGTGAGGAGACCTTTGCTATGAAATGATTACACATACAGTGAAGCAAAACAGCTCAGAATTAGCAAGTTGTTAAAATGTTTTGAATATTAAAATATTGTAATACATCATGATCATTGCTAAGTACGTGCAATTTATAATAGATGAACATAAAATAGTCCCTAGTTTTCTTCTTTTTTTATTAGATATTTTCTTCATTTACAATTCAAATGATATCCCAAAAGTCCCTTATTACCCCCCGCACCCTGCTCTCCAACCCACCCACTCCAGCTTCCTGGCCCTGGTATTCCCCTGTATTGGGGCATATAATCTTTGCAAGACCAAGGGCCTCTCCTCCCAATGATGGCTGATTATGCCATCTTCTGCTACATATGCAGCTACAGACACGAGCTCAGGGGGTACTGGATAACTAATATTGCTGTTCTTCCTATAGGGTTGCAGACCCCATACAGCTCCTTGGGTACTTTCTCTAGCTCTTCCATTGGGGGCTGTGTGTTCCATTCAATAGATGACTCTGAGCATCCACTTGTGTATTTGCCAGGCACTGGCATAGACTCACAAGAGTCAACAATATCAGGGTCCTGTCGGCGAAATGTTGCTGGCATATGCAATTGTGTCTGTGTTTGGTGGCTGATTATGGGATGGTTCCCCAGAAGGGACAGTCTGCATGGTTGTTCCTTCCATCTCATCTCCAAACTTTGTCTCTATAACTCCTTCCATAGAACGTTGCTCCCCATTCCAAGGAGGGACGAAATATCCACACTTTGGTCTTCCTTTTTCTTGAGTTTCATGTGTTTTCCAAATTGTATCTTGGGTATTCTAAGTTTCTGGGCTAATATCCACTTAACAGTGAATGCATATCATGTGGATTCTTTTGTGATTGGGTTACCTCACTCAGGAGGATATCCTCCAGATCCATCCATTTGCCTAAGAATTTCTTAAGTTCATTGTTTTTAATAGCTGAGTAGTACTCCATTGTGTAAATGTAACACATTTTCTGTATCCATTCCTCTGTTGAGAGACATCTGGGTTCTTTTCAGCTTCTGGCTATTATAAATAAGGCTGCTATGAACATAATGGAGCATGTGTCCTTATTTCAAGTTGGAACATTTTCTGGGTATATGCCCAGGAGAGGAATTGCTGGATCTTCCAGTAGTACTATATCAAATTTTCTGAGGAACTTCCAGACTGATTTCCAGAGTGTTTGTACCAGCTTGCAATCCCACCAACAATGGAGGAGTGTCCCTCTTTCTCCACATCCTCCCCAGCATCTGCTGTCACCTGAATTTTTGATCTTAGCCATTCTGACTGATGTGAGGTGAAATCTTAGGGTTGTTTTGGTTTATATTTCCCTGATGATTAAGGATGTTGAACATTTTTTCAGGTGCTTCTCAGCCATTTGGTATTCCTCAGTTGAGAATTCTATTTAGCTCTGTACCCCATTTTTTAATAGGGCTAGTTGATTTTCTGGAGTCCAACTTCTTGAGTTCATTATATATATCGGATATTAGTCCCCTATCTGATATTCAATTTGGTAAAGATCCTTTCCCAATCTGTTGGTAGCCTTTTTGTCTTATTAACAGTATCTTTTGCCTTACAGAAGCTTTGCAATTTTATGAGGTCCCATTTGTCGATTCTTGANCTTACAGTACAAGCCATTGGTGTTCTGTTCAAGAATTTTTCCCCTGTGCCCATATCTTTGAGGCTTTCCCCTACTTTCTCCTCTATAAGTTTTAATGTCTCTGGTTTTATGTGGAGTTCCTTGATCCACTTAAGACTTGACGTTAGTACAAGGAGATAAGAATGCATCACTGATAAGTGGATATTAGCCCAGAAACTTAGAATACCCAAGATACATCTTGCAAAACACAAGAAAACCAAGAAGGATGACCATCATGTGGATACTTCATTCCTCCTTAGAATAAGGAACAAAATACCCATGAAAGGATATAGGTACAGAGATAAAATTTAGAGCTAAGATGAAAGGATAGACTATCCAGAGACTACCCCATCCNGNAATCCATNNCATCATCAGCCACCAAACCCAGANACTAATGCACATNCCAGCAAGATTCTGCTGNAGGGACCCTGATATAGNGGCCNCTTGTGAGNCTATGCCAGTGCCTGGCAAACACAGAAGTGGATGCTCACAGTCAGCTATTGGATGGAACACAGGGCCCCCAATGGAGGAGCTAGAGAAAGTACCCAAGGTGTTGTAGGGGGGCACATTATTAAAATTGAACTCATAATAATGTAAAAAAAAAAAAAGAATGTATCAACTTGCATTCTACTACATGATAACCACCAGTTAAGCCAGCACCATTTGTTGAAAATGCTGTCTTTTTTCCACTGGATTGTTTTAACTCCTTTGTCAAATATCAAATGACCATAGGTGTGTGGATTCATTTCTGGGTCTTCAATTCTATTCCATTGATCTACCTGCCTGTTGTTCTACCAGTACCATGAAGTTTTTATCACAATTGCTATGTAGCACAGCTTGTGGTCAGGCATTGTGATTAGCCCCCAGAGGTTCTTTTATTGTTGTGAATATTTCTTGTTATCCTAGGTTTTTTTGTTGTTCCAGATGAATTTGCAAATTGCCCTTTCTAACTCTGTGAAGAATTTAGTTGGAATTTTGATGGGGATTGCATTGAATCTGTAGATTTCTTTTGGCAGGATAGCCATTTTTACTATGTTAATCCAGCCAATCCATGAGCATGGGAGATCTTTCTATCTTCTGAATCTTCTTTGATTTCTTTCTTCAGAGACTTGATGTTCTTATCATACAGATCTTTCACTTCCTTAGTTAGAGTCACACCAAGGTATTTTATATTATTTGTGATTATTGTGAAGAGTGTTGTTTCCCTAATTTCTGTCTCAGCCTGTTTGTCCTTTGCATAGAGAAAGGCCATTGATTTGTTTGAGTTAATTTTATATGCAGCTACTGCACTGAAGCTGTTTATCAGATTTAAGAGTTCTCTGGTGGACTTTTTAGGGTCACTTATATATACTATTATATCATCTGCAAATGATATTTTGACTTCTTCCTTTCCAATTTGTTTCCCCCTGATTTCCTTTTGTTGTCTAATTTCTCTGGCTAGGACTTCAAGTACTATATTGAATAGGTTGGGAAAAAATGGGCAGCCAAGTCTAGTCTCTGATCTTAGTGAGATTGCTTCAAGTTTCTCTTCATTTAGTTTGATGCCTAGTTTTCTTTTTAAAAAATGTTGAAGACTAAGTTAAAACAGAAGGTTTTGTTGTTGAAAACAATACTGAAAATTTTAATTTCTTTTCATAGACAATACATTCTTTTCTCACATAGTATATCCTGATTATGGTTTCTCCTCCATCTGCTTCTCCCTGATCTTCCTACCTCCACTCTCTGGTGAATCTATTCATTTTCTGTCTCTCTTTAACAAACAACAGGTTTCTAATGAACAACAATAATAATGCATAACAAAAGAAATAATAAAGTAAAACAAAAACTATCACATCAATAATGGGCAAGACAAAGCAAAAGAAGAAATAGAGCCCAATAGAACACAAAAATCAGAGACTCACTAATTCACACACTCAGGAATCCCACAAAGACATGAACTGGAAGGCATTAAACAGACACAGAGGATCTGGTTCATACACACAGAGGTTGTTTGCATGCTGCCCCATTCTCTCTGAATTCATATAGGCTTGATCACATTGATTTAGAGGGCTTTCTTTTCTTGGTATCTTCCATCTGCTCTTTCTGCTTCCTTTTCTTTAGAATTCCCTGATACCCCAGCAGAAGGATTTGATGAAAATCTTCCATTTAGGGCTGAATGTTTTAAAGTCTCTCAGTCTCTCATTCTCTTCATAATGTCTGGCTGTAAGTTCTCATTTGTTGCAAAAGGTAGCTTTTCTGATGATGGCCGAATAAAGCACTCATCTATGACTATAGCAGAATCCCATTAGGAGTCATTCTATCAGTAAAATTCTTACTTTAAGATTCTTTTATTTTTTTTAAATGTCAGTAGTCTTTGGTTTTACCCTAGGTTCCTGGGTTATCCTATCTCATGTTCTTGGTTACCTAAGCAGTGTTTGGTGTGGGATCCATCTTGAGGAGTAGACATTAATTCAAATCAGTTATTGGTTGGTATTCTCACAAATCTTGTGCCATCATTGCCCTCGCATACCTTGCAAGTATGTCATGGCCACTACAGTGAAGTCTGTTTGACAGTCCAAGACACTAGCTTGACCATGGAGACACACACACACACACACACACACACACACACACACACACAGAGAGAGAGAGAGAGAGAGAGAGAGAGAGAGAGAGAAAGAGAGAGAGAGAGAGAGAGAGAGAGAGAGAGAAAGAGAGAGAGGAGAGAGAGGTTATTGAGTAAATTATTAATGAGGGCTTTTCTTCAAGTTACAAATTTTCTGGGTGCTATCGACTTCTTCTGTTTATCCATTTAAATGACAGGAACAATATTTTTTTATCCAAGGTCAATAATAGAAGGAGTAAAATTAATCCTAAACATTGAGAGAGTAATTTTGGTGTACAAAGCTTTGTAGAGGAAAATTGTTTTTTATTAGAGTATGGGCATAATTTTGTAAACCTAGAATTCCAATGTCTAAATGTTAATTTGAATGACATGAGCAGTCTTCAAAAAAACAAAAAAGGCAATCTTAATTATGTTGAATAATAAGTATGTTTTCTTCTGTAACATATGGGCCAATTAATTGTATATCATTCTCTCAAATAGTCTCCTCAAATATTGAATAAATATAAAAAGATCTTTCAAGAGAAGTGATGAAGTCCTTACAGTACTATTGTCACTAACAGGAAGTGTTTTTACAAAATAACAGAATGTAGCCTCTATTCATTTAAGATATATATGACAGTATTTATCAAGAATAAAGAAGACCAACACGTGGATACTTCATTCGTCCCCAGAATAGGGAATAAAATATCCATGAAAGAAGTGGCAGAGACAAAGTTTGGAGCTAAGACGAAAGGATGGACCATCCAGAGATTGTCCCACCCGGGGGTCCATCCCATAATCAGCCACCAAACACAGACACTATTGCATATGCCAGCAAGATCTTGCTGAAAGGACACTGATATAGCTATCTCTGTGAGGCTATGCCAATGTCTAGCAAATATAGAAGTGGATGCCCACAGTCGTCTATAGGATAGAACACAGAGACCCCAATGGATGAGCTAGAGAAATTACCCAAGGAACTGAAGGGGTCTGCAACCCTATAGGTGAAACAACAATCTGAATTAATCAGTACCCCCAGAGCTCATGTCTCTAGCTGCATATATAGCAGAAGATGGCCTAGTCAGCCATCATTGGAAAGAGATGCCTCTTGTTCTTGCAAATTTTATATGCCCCATACAGGGGAACGCCAGGGCCAAGAAGTGGGAGTGGGTAGGCAGGGGAATAGGGGTGGGGAGAGGGTATAGGGGACATTCGGGAAAGCACTTAAAATGTAAATTTAGAAAATATCTAATAAAATAAGTTAAAAATATATATGACAGCTTGTTTATTTTATTTTTTAAAATATTTTTGACACCTAGTATTGTTCCTTGTAGATTGATAGAGTTAATACATGCTTGGAGAATAAATGGAAATAAATACACCATGCATTAATAATTTGTACTTACCCAGAAATTATGCAGATTTAAGAAAACTGAATATTTATGATAAACCAAAGTAGTCCTCTGGCTTCAGCTGATCAAACTGACAAATAGAAACTACATTGCCCTTGTCTTTTTACCTTTACAACAATATGACATAGAGTCAGTCCTTGACTAGAACAGGGACTGATGGATACAGGGCATTAAAAATGCCCAAGGGTCTGTTTGAAGATCCTTAGTTGGGAGGAAGGGAGCAATCACATTGTAGCATGACTGCCAAGGTTGATGAGATGAAAGAAGTTTCCATTTCTAATCATGTTCAGGAAGAAAACTGAAAAATAAACAAATGAAGAATATCACAAAATCATTGGTTTCTATTCAACGGAAAGGCATGGGATATAGTTTATGAATGCAAAGTTACCCTTACCAAGGACAATCATGAGTGAACTTGATTATCATGATTTTACAAACACCTGCCACATGATTCTATACCCACACTAACATTACATGATATGATGTAAGTTTTAAGCTGCATTGATAAAAGCGATCACAGTCATACCTTAAGCAATTCACTTTCTGGGCACCTTGCTTCTCTCATAAAATATGGGCACAGCATCTCTATTCAACTACACAGAGGTCTCATGTAACTTTCATGTGTTGCTAGTCAGGTTAGGGACAGAAATCAAAGTGAGAGGAAGCGATGTGAGACCTGGAAAACAAATCCCAAGATCAATCTTGAATTTCTTTTTAAGTTTAGAAAGAAAAATACCTTGATCAACCAACATGTATTCATTGAGTGAAAAAAAAATCATTAAAAAAACTTAAATGTCAATTTTGACCTGAGAAGTTTGGCATCCTTTCAATTAGACTGTTAAGCAACATTTTTTGATCTTTAGAGCTTGTATAATAACAATCACAAAATATCTAAGTATATAATCTTATGGAATATGACTTTTGGTATATTGGTTTATATTCTGGATAGAACAGAGCTATTTTTAATTATCTACTATAAGCAAATAGATATTTAACTTTTCTAAAAATATTTTTTCAGTACTACCCTTAAGGATAATGAGTTCTATAAATCCCAGAAGTTGATAAACAAATTACTCGAGCCTTTCTTTTTGCAATTCATTTATAAGCTTAATAATTTGAAGTTATTTTGGTAGTATAATTTTATCCAGTAAACATGTGTACCACAAAGAAGAGGGATCTAAAAATAAGTAGATAATATTTTGGCTGTAGACAGCCAATAGTATCTTTGAAGATATTTAATTATTAAGAAATTAAAGCTGATATGATATGTCTTATTCTGTTTGGAGTATGTTCTTCTCAATTTACATTTATTTACATTTTAAATCTGATTATAAGGTGACTTAATTCTGGCCTCAAATTTTTTATACTTGTTAGAAAATTTTATAAGCTCAATGGAAAAAATATAGTGAAATACAAAGGGGAGTTATTCAGGAATAGATAAAATCAAATCAGCATGTATCACGAAGAGATCATTAAACATCAGCCCAATATTCGCTGCTATGAGGACAACTACTAAGATCATCCAAAGGCAGTGGAAGCGTTATGTTCCAGTCAGTGAGTTAAAACCCTCCCCAAATGTCAGAAGAGATGGTATAACGAGGCCTCTCCAGTTCTAATTCCGCACACTAACAAGGTTAATCTAGCCATGAAGTAACAGTGAGGGCTTTTGCAATTAACGCTGCAAAAATACATAAACCAACAGCTAATTAGTCAGCCCTAAGGTCGCCATCTAGCTGGCAGAAAATTAGTAATAGCAAAGATTCCTGACAGAAAACAGGAGACAGTTGGTCATGCTCTGGAAGCTACAATTTAACTAGTGAAGGCTTGTCAGCATTACATTGAAGGGGTGGGAGGCTAATTTATTTTTTTATTTATATATATATATATATATATATATTTTTACCTCTCTCTTTTACAACAGGTATAAATTTTACTAGCATTAGAAACAATTACATTTAGGACATGTTGAGAAAACCCAGTGACTATGTGTTTTAAGGTTTTAAGTATGAGATGAGACAAGAAAAAAAATCACTGTGTTTGTGTTTTGGATTTCTCTGCCAAAAAATGTCTCATCAACTTATTCATGAAAGAAAAGCTGGTTAAATCATGGAACGAGTATGCCAGATGATAAATTTAACCTTTAAAGTGTGGTAGCATAAAAATGTCTTACTTAGCATCTTTTTACGCATGCCAACTTCCAATTAACATGCAGTCCTAGAGAGAAATAGGAGAAGCAGAGAGATTAGAATAGAAAATGTACTATATAAATATGTTTCTGTAAATCTTTTGTTTAAGGTGTAAAGAAACTGAAATTAATAATTACAAACATAGTTTCTTGGGAACACCCACTTTGTATGCTAAGTGAAAGGAAATACTATTATTTTCAATAACACCCTGTGAGTGGCATAAATGGACAGGAAAGAACCTTTGTATTTTAAATGAAATTAAATGAGTTAATGACAATGCACAGGAAAGATGATGATAAAAAGTACTTGGTGTTTATAAAACTGTTGGATAAAAGTATGCAATGTACATTTCAAAACAGAGTGGGCTGGGGTGGTAGTTCATTGGTAGAATGCCTTTTATAATGTCAGGACCTTACAGTTTAGAAATTGAGAACAAATTTTAAGAGCCAGACAGAAATGACTATACAAATTATTTTATAGCTATTTCTTGGAATACTATTTAAACATTAGATAGAATTATTCTTAGGGGTCAAATGTAGAAAATATTGATCATTCTATATTAAACAAAATGATATTGTTATGAGTTCTAATGTGGTATATCATATATGCAAGATAAGTTGATAATTCTAAATATGTAGAAAAATTCTTACCAAACTGAAGAGTGGTGACATCTAGGAAAACAATAAATTAAGGTGCACAGTCAGCCCATGTTTTCATTTAGTTATATCTTAGTATGTTTTTGTTAGCACTGAGCATTTATATGATTAGTTCTATGAGATACTACATGTATAAGAACTATGAGGGAATAGTAGTTATTGAATAAATGTTTTATAAAGCGCTACACATTTTGATGTCATTACTTTAAATCATTTGAACTTCATCAGTGTGTGTGGTGAACTGATTATAAAGAAAACCCCACCGTGATGCTTTTGTATTGTTTGGTTAAGGGAAATTGTAGCTGTGAGATCAAATTGTCTTCTTTAAGGGTAACATACGAAGGAATGTATAGGGAGGAAGCGAGTGCAGGAAAGGCTTTCAAAGAAAAATAAGTTAAGAATTTCCCAGAGTTACAAAAATGAGGCAAGGAAAACTTTTCATAAAACATTGGGTTTTCTGAAATCTTAAGGGAAAAGTGCAAGGAAATGCACGACTTAGTTATCAGTTACTCGGGATCAATAGAAGAGAGTGAACACTCTAAGACATTTCACTACCTGTGGGTTTCCTAGCTGGTGTGTTAGATGCCTTTTGTTGCTGTGATGAAACCCCATGACCGAGGAATTTATTTTTGCTAGTTCTTGAGGTAGAAGAGGGGAGTCATAATGGTCGGGGAGGCATGGCAGCCGGGAGTCAGAGCAGGAAGCTTAGTGATATATCCAACAGAACACAGGAAGCACAGAAAGGCAACAGATATTAGGGATAATTTAATGATGATGTTCAGAGCTCCACTGACAGTGAGGTCGTCTTTTTCTATTTCATTTTCCCTTTACAACAACATAAATTCAACAGAATTACTGATAACAGCATTAGTGATAAAACTTATTTTCATTTCAGAAATTAATGCCAACCCACTAAGGGATACTTCTAGTGACATACTTCATCCATCAAGGCTCCACATCCTAAAAGTTTCTTTTCTCCCCATTCAATGCTACCACCCAGGCAACAAGGATTCAAATAAATGAGTCAATGAGAGATGTATGCAATTCAGTCTACCACATATGAAATAAGAGGGAGAGGGAGACAGAGAGATTACAAAGATGTGTAAGAGAAAGAATTTTATTTCTGCTTCTCTTGGACTCTTTTTCTTCTGTTTGTCTTTTCTGTTTAGATGTATTTTATCTTACCTTATCATTTTATTATTATATTATCCCTTAGAAGCCTGCTTGCTTTCCAATGAGAGACAGAAAGCTGGAGAATAGGTGGGGAAGAACTGGGAGGAGAGGGTGGGAAAACCATAATTATGATATAATATGTGTGAAAATTTTGTTTTCAATAAAAGAAAAATGTTAACAGTATTTGATCAGCAGAAAACAAAAAAACAACAACAAAATAACCTATAAAGCCATCAAGAATATTTTCTTGCCAAATAGCTTTGTACCAAATGTTAAAGAAGACCGAAATAAAAATACATCAAGAAGAAAGCATATGTCCCACAACCACCAACTACAGAATGTTGTAAAGTTAGGGGTGCTATCCACAAATTTATGCGTAGCTAAAATGCTGGCCTCATTACAGAAGTGAGGCAGGGTAACATCACTTTTAGTGTGTCAGCGTTACCTGAATATGACCGAAGGCATAGACGTCCGACGAATCACATATGTGCCAATAGATGTGTTTTCTCTCAAGTAAGATTTTTTTCCCCAAAATTCAGACTCTTATTAAATTATTATAAGATGCTAAGATAAATTAGTGTTTTTTCCTAGGGAAGATCCTTTGTTCCTGTAGATGACTCCTGTGTCAGTAGCCCTTGCATCTTTCCTTGCTCTCCTGCATCTATGGCACACTTTCAGTATTACATTAAGTAACAAACTTAATGCTCCTTCTCTTCTTCTTTGAATCATGATACAATTTTTGAGAATGATATTTGCCTTAAATTAGTACTTTAAACCATCTCACATATACCACTAATATTTTGACCACAGCATCTTCTTTAAACCCATATTTACAATCATCATGGAATTCCCCATATGTTATATGAAATAGTTCTTTAGAAAATTATACTGTGAATAAATCTTTCAAGTAATGAAGGGCCAGGGAAAAGACACAAATACTATGGGAAAAGGAATTCTACCACTACTCCTGCAAATTTTTCAGTTATAAGTGAAAAATTCTAGAAACAATGATAACAAAGTTACCCAAACCTTTTCCTTGACTGTCAAACATGTATTTGCAGCAGAAGCCTTTGAGGAGAATGTGCCGTTAGTGATTTTTAACTCATCACCAACGTTATACTTTTCTGTCCTGTTATTTCACTGTAAGCTGATAGGTCTTAGTAATGTGTTTCCATTCATATTATAAATGTGTACTTTGTGCACTATTTGTAAAGAACCGTGGTTTTTAATAGCTTTTTAATTTCATCCAGCCTCCTACATTGGTATGTCCCTTCGCAATAGAACATATACAGTGATCAAAATATGCGAAATGGACTTAAAAAATGTATATAGAAAAACCTCGATCAACATATGATTCTATCAAAGACTTAAGAATTGTCTGGCATGTGTAGTGTCTCACCTAAGCTTGCTGTAGTTACTGTAATGCATTATCTTAGAATGGTATGTCAAGGAAAACTAATAAAATGAAACCTAATTATTAAGAAACACGAAGTACTCTTTTAAATAGAGGTAATCTTTATCCTTATGCATTGATTAGGTCTTGGCTATTCAGAATCATGTCCCACCTCTATGTGTAACTACACCAGAGGAAAATAAGTCAATCTATATTATTAGTAAGACTAAAGCCATTTTTTCTTGATTCCTAGTCACCTGTATACTGTGATTTCTTGAAAAATGAAATCTTAATTATTATGATTTATTCAGCATAGGAGTTCAAAGTTGTGCATTTTACATTTTGATTTGAAGATTCAAAAAGCCCTTTGCTGGGAAAAAGCCATTTCTATGATTACTTTATGAAATACAGTTCACATGAAAATTGAGTATATGTAGGAAGTAAATTTTTCAACTTTAAAAGTAAGCTTACCTTGTTTTCTAACCTTGTTCTTTTTTGTACTCGATCCCATCTTTCCCTCCTTTCCACATCTTTAAGAAAATAGGAGGTGAATGAAAAATGTTTGAGCACTGATTATAAAACATCTAGCATTTCTTGTATGGGCTTCTGCTTATATGAATCACTGCAAAAATGGATCTTTGATTACACCTATGGCTCTATGCAAGTTATGATTTGTGATGTCAGGGAGGACCAGAAATCATTTTCAATATCTTTATTGCAATGCAGATCAAACCTACAATGGAACAAAACAAAACGAAACGAAACAAAACCCAGCCAAGTGTTATGCTAAGTAGATGTTCTCGGTCTCATTGTAGTGTACGTTGGGAGGTCCTGCTTCTTCATGTCAGTTCTATGGTTTAATTTAAAAGTGATTTGAAGCATTTTATATGCTCCCTTCTTTTTAAAGAGTAAATCTTAAAAGTGAAAAGGATTCAATCGCTTTTTGTTTTTGAGTCAGACAGAGGGTACAATATATAAATGTAAGCCCCATCAGTGCAGGTCTGATGCTTTCTGATTTAAATAGTTTTTATTAAATATGAAATGTCCAAATTATTCAATCATTGTCTCCGGCAAGATAAACACAGCTTTCCCAGGCCTTTCTTCACAGCCTTATCTCAGCACTGCAGGATGGCAGTTGATACTGTTGCCTTCATGTTAGACAAGCAGACAAAATAATTTGATTGTACTGTTCGCCATGTTGTACTAAGCTGTTCTTTAAGAACTAAAACCACTTTGTTTCTGGTGGCATGAAAGCCCATTACTTTCATTTTTCTGAACTTCTTAAAAAGCTTTCACATCAGTAAGACTGCTCCCCGAGCTCCCTGGTATACTGTGTCTAGTTTTGTCACCCATCCAGACAGTGGAGACATAAAATAAAAGTTCAGATACTAGGAAAATAATGTTTATCATGCTGCAAAAAACATGGTCAAATTATAGGTAGTTAATTTTCAGACTGATTATTACTGACATGACATGCTTAAAGTCAAGTTTTAAGTAAATTATTTGTATACCAATAAAATTACGTTTTAATGTGAGGCAGTAATTTTTGGACTGTCTTAATATGTGTTTGCAGAGATTATACGCAAAATAGTAAGGAGATGTACATAGTTTCTATTATTTTGTATGAGTTATAGTCAAACGTTTTCATTTTTAAGCAATAAATGTTGTAATATTTATTAGAGAGGGGCACTTGACATGTAAATGCGAACTAGTATAGAGACATCTTTGTTTGAAAGAAGAAATTACATTGAGTAAGTGGGAGTTTCAAAAAAATAAGCATGAAGAATAATAGGCCATTGTGTATGGAGACTTAAAATCAAAGTTCAAGAGCAAAGGGTCTGTACTGTGTGACCAGATGAAATTAATACTCTCTAATTTTCATTTGTGATCATTAAGATGAAAAAGTAACAGTAACGGCCACAAGCTAGAAGATTTGAGGATACAGCTAAATTCCAATCAATAAGACTATGCTGACAGTTGAGCAGTCTTGTCCTCAGAGATATTATAGTCTAGTTGAGCTTGAAGAAAATATAATCAAATCATTTTGTTGCCCACAAAAATGTTCAATTGTGTCTGTGTGAAACTTTATAAAGAACCCCTGTCTGAACACTCACTTTGGGGAACAGCAAAGTTCTTTGGAAAACCTGGAAAGCTCTTTGTAGAGGCAGGTTGATAGATTCCCTGGACTCAGTAAGGTAACTGGATAAAGGAGGCATATCCCAGGTGGAGGAGCTCGATTCATGAAAATTCTTATAGGGACACTGAAGGACTCAAAGGTAGAAAGAAGAATACCCCAGTACAGGGGAATGACAGGGCCAGGAAGCAGGAGTGGGTGGGTTGGATAGCAGGATTGGGGAAGGGTGTAGTGGGCTTTGGGGATAGCATTTGAAATATAAATGAAGAAAATATCTAATAAAAAATGCCTTAACAAAAAAAGAATACCCCTATAGGAGAGATAGGGATAGAAAAAAATGACAGCTCCCCAAAACTCTGGAGAGAATAATGAAGTTGCTTTTGTTTTTGATTTTTCGTTTGTTTGGTTTTTGTCTACGTGAATTAGGAAGCATTTAGAAGCCCCCCCCCCCCGTGATATACTTTGAAGTGCTGTGTATTGATTCTACAAAATGTCAAGTACCACTGATTCTAGATTTGGTTCTCATTCTTGTCAATGCTGCACTGAATTTTTACCAATTCTTTTTAGTCCTCTCCCTAATTATTTTTTTCATCTACATTAATGTTCAGGTAGTTGTAGTGCATAACAATAAGTAATAAAACATAGCATTTGTGTAATGACATTGAAGGAGAGTTTTTTAACCAAAATTTTGTTAGGTCATATTTTGACTTTTAAATACAAATGCCCTTCCAGAGGAAAAACACATTTCCCACCTCAGCATGGTAACAATGGTATTTTAATTAAGTTTTGAAATACGTTATAATAAAATCAAACACATAGCAATATACTTACATTAACCATATAGTGAAAGATATGAAAACATATACATATGTGTACAATATTTGTTACTTAATTTGATACACACACACACACACACACACACACACACACACATATATATATATATACACATACATACATCTATAAAGTTGGCATGAACATGGATTTTGATCCCATAGATTGTGCTGTGTGCGAGCACATGCACACATACAAACACATACATGCACACACTACGTTTTAGGAATTTATATTAGGAATCTATGAGATATTTGTTGCGCCCAAACTATCTGCAATCTCCTTTAAGGCATCATATATCAATCACTTAAAAACTATAGATTTGGTCAGGTGACCCATACCCACTGAGACACAAAAATCTTCCTCAGAATAATAAAGTGACTTACTGAAAATGGTCCTTCAGGTTTCAGAGTAGTGCTATTAGAGCCCCATTAACTTCTGTTTATAAAAATACCCCCAATGAACTGCTGGGATATCCCATCAAAACCATTTCCTTCTGTGTCTCAACACCAGTCTTAGAAAACAGCTGTCTCTTGTGAGGCCATGCCAGTGCCTGGCAAATACAGAAGTGGATGCTCACAGTCAGCTATTGGATGGAACACAGGGCCCCCAATAGAGGAGCTAGAGAAAGTACCCAAGGAGCTGAAGAGGTCTGCAACCCTATAGGTGCAACAACAATATGAACTAACCAGTACCCCCAGAGCTCATGTCTCTAGCTGCATATGTAGCAGAAGATGGCCTAGTTGGCCATCACTGGGAAGAGAGGCCCCTTGGTCTTGCAAACTTTATATGCCCCAGTACAGGGGAATGCCAGGGCCAAGAAGTGGGAGTGTGTGTGTAGGGGAGCAGGGCGGGGGGGGGAGGGTATAGAGAACTTTTGGGATAGCATGTTAATTGTAAATAAAGAAAATACCTAATAAAATAAATAAACAAAAACAGCAATTGGGAAAAATTACAATAAATTGTGTCCATATGAACATACCTTTCCCCCATCAGGAATTCATATGTCATATGTTTCAACTTTTCTATAGTATATTTTGCAAAATTGCTTGTCCAACTCAGCTGCAGGCACCAAAAATAGACTATGCATTCTATTGTTCTCTTGTTGTATTGTATACTTCAGAATTGGAAACACAGACAACTCTTTTTAAAAATATGAATTGATTGTGCATATCTGATTGAAAGGTGTCTCCATTGCTTCATGTCTAAGTACTTGACTAACTTCTTGGTTCTGAGGGATCAACACTAATTTCCAGTGTTTACCAGCAATTGCAGATGACTAGCAGTTAAAAAGCCATCAGCTCCATCACATTTTTCAAAGAACAGACTCCCTTTCCAGATGGCCCTTCATTTGGCTAATGGACAGCCTAAGGGGATAAAAATAGCACCTGTTGTAGGAAGTCAAAAGTATTAATAACAACGCAAAACCCAAGCAGTCACTTGATGGCAAAGGTCCAAAAATGAATTTATCAATTTCATTCAAGAATTAGTTTACAATGATCATCATTGCATCATTTCAAAGTTTTGTTCTTCCCCTAGTTTTCTATACTAGTTTTCAAAAAAGTGATATTACATAGTAGAGAAGTCCCCTAATCCTATACTGAATAATGCATATTTTTAGAAGTATATATATACTTTGAAGAGCAAAATATTTTTAATCATATGCATCTCATATAATGAATACTATGAAAAGTTTTTTGTCATGTGAAATTAAATTGAATATATTCTTGTACATTAAAAAAATCAGGTAGCTGGTGGGGAATGAAAAAAATCTGTCTTTATAGAAGATGTTATAACTGATAGGATGTCATGCTACAGTGGGTGACCTGATAGCCACGCACACACACAGGCAGCAGTAGTGCATTGACTTAGTGGCTTATCAACAAAAAGGGAAGGCATGAAGTTGAGGGGGGAGATGTTGGTGCATATGTTGGAGGAGGAAGTGAGGATTCAGATACATGATTATATTTCACTGAATACATTTATATTTTTTTAAAGAATGAGAAGAATAATACACTGATCTGGCAATTCTAGCCCTTTTGATTCATCTTATATTGAGTTACATCTTAAACATGATGAGCCAATACAATCCAGCTGTTTGCTTTTCTTCCAAGCAGGCTGTTCTTTCCCACTAAGTCTAAAAAAGCGATTTGTCTTTTCTTCTTGCATTTAGTCTCTGCTTTCTCAATCTCTCTAGTCATCATGAAGTTGAGTGATGATGTTTATTTCTTTTCTCCATAATCTTTGTGATTGGAAAAGCAAATTATAAGGGAGGGAAATTCACAAAGGATTTTACTGAAATTTTGTCCAGCCATCTACAGAGATGGCTGTTTATTAGATGCATGGTCTAAGCCATAGAAGGCCATCTGTAATCCTGATTGTATATATTATAACACTGCTAATAATGTTGTTATCTTTTTAGGACATGTATCTTTAGATCATTACATTCAAGAGGAATGAAGCAAGGTTTCTTACCTAATAATCACTTTATCAATAAACAACCCATGACTTATTAGCCTCTGGTGTTTCTCTGTTGATTTTCGTGAACCAATAAAACCAGGACATGTTCCAGAATATCCATATTTATGACAAACAGGTATATTTCAAAGGTGACATTCTACACATTTCAAATAACAAAATTCTGACTTTCAAGTGGGCCACTTTTTTGCAATGTACTATTTCTTTACATAATTCTATGGTAACCAGGAATCAAGTGTCAACAGCATGCCTACATATCATTATCTGAGTTGGAGCCCTAAGGGGCATGGTAAAACTTCAGCAATCTCCATAGCTCACTGAGCAATTCCCTAACATGAAGAGAAGTCACATTTCTGGTCCAGGCCTCATTAGGATGCTGATATCCACTCCAGCACCTTTGGTGACAAAGAAGGGGAATAATTAGCAGTGGGAGATCTCACCAAGTTTCACACATTAGGCAAACCCACAAGATCAAAAGCTATTTCACATAGTCACACAATTAAATTTGCTGTGAAAGAAAATGAGGCTTTATGAATGTAATGTTCTCCTTTTGATATTTGCTTAAAATATGTAAGAAAGGCTACAGGTTCAGTTTTTAAGTATGATTTTATCAAGAATTTTTCAGAAAATACAAAACTCTCTTAATGAAATAAAAATCCAAAATCTCCTATTATACAGGCAATGATGTTCATCAGTTCAATCAGAAAAAGAGCCTTGTGTTGGCATTTTATTTTGTTAAACTTAAAAATAATAAATTCTAAATTAATTGATAAAGGGGCTTTGCCAAATTTCCTATTACATTTTTAAGCAAATTCAGTAAAAACCTTATAATGATATTTAGGCAATTTTCAAAAAAAAATTCTTTTGATTTTGCATTATTTAAAAATGATAAAAAGTTTAGGAAAGAATATATTTTTCTACATTTGCAAAAAATGTAAAACAAAACTTAAAAATACAGACATCCATGCACACACAAGACAAAATGTAAAGATAAAATTTCATTTGAAATAACTCACCCAAACAGTAGGATTAGTACCACATATTATGATTTTGTAATTCATGTCCATTTCAAACTTTCCTACTTCTCCTTGAATGGGCATGGCAGTCTTAACCATGAGAACCTTGCTGCTGTGTGTGTGCATATTGATTTGAATAGCTTAGTGACCTACAGACAAGCTTCATAGAAAAAGATGAGTGAGAACAATACCCATGTTTTGGGATCATTATAGAGATGACAGCCACTTACAGGTTCTCAAATTACTCACAAAAAGGAAGCAGTTTTTTAAAGAAATCAATTAATTAAAAGATTTTTTATATGATGATATTTCTAAATTAAAAAGATTAGCAAATCTCTTAAATATAAATTTTATATACATCAACACACAGAGAAACAAACAATGGACAAAGACTAACTGTAATTGTACTTTTTTAGGTTAAAATATGTTAAGACTCAAATAGCATATGATAGTAAACAATTTAAATATGCTATAATGAAGTTTCTAATTCACATGCAATTATAATTGTTGAATGGGATAATCCATTTAAATACTTTGTACCTCATTTTGTAAGACATAAATTCTCAATATGTTTTAAATAATAATTTGTGTAGTGCACAGACATAATCAACCATGAAAAGCATGCCTCCGGATACTAAGCTGGGGTCAGTAAGCATTTATACTTTATTTGTTCATATGCATGTTTATTCAGCTCATGTGGCTCAGAAGTCTCCATTTTTTATCTGACTTTGAAACTTAAAGAATGATAATATACAGATTTTTCCAAACTTTGTCTCTGTTACTCCTTTTGTGGGTATTTTGTTCCCTATTCTAAGGAGGAATGAAGTATCCACACTTTGGTCTTCCTTCTTTTTGGTTTTCTTGTGTTTTGCAAATTGTATCTTGGGTATTCTAAGTTTCTGGTCTAATATCCACTTATCAGTGACTACATATCATGTGTGTTCTTTGTGATTGGGTTACCTCACTCAGGATGATATCCTCCAGATCCATCCATTTGACCTTGCTGAATGAACATAATGCTCTTTAAACTGATTATCCTGTGATATTGATGGAACTTAATGTGTTGTTTAATTCATTTAAACTTTGGAGCTAAGACGACGGGAAAGACTATCCAGAGACTACCCCACCCGGGGATCCACCCCATCATCAGCCACCACACCCAGACACTATTGCACATGCCAGAAAGATTCTGCTGAAGGAACCCTGATATAGCGGCCTCTTGTGAGGCTATGCCAGTGCCTGACAAACACAGAAGTGGATGCTCACAGTCAGCTATTGGATGGAACACAGAGCCCCCAATGGAGGAGCTAGAGAAAGTACTCAAGGAGCTGAAGGGGTCTGTAACCCTATAAGTGGAAAAACAATATGAACTAACCAGTACCCCCTGAGCTTGTGTCTCTAGCTGCATATGTAGCAGAAGATGGTGTACTCAGCCATCATTGGGAAGAGAGGCCCCTTGGTCTTGCAAACTTTAGATGCCCCATACAGCGGAACACCAGGGCCAAGAAGTGGGAGTGAGTAGGCAGGGGAGCAGGGTGGGGGGAGGGTATAGGGGACTTTCAGGATAGCATTTGAAATGTAAATGAAGAAAATATCTAATAAAATAATTAAAAAAGATATTCCATGGATATCTTCCATCATCACTATGAACTGCAAGTACAATGTATTGTTTATATCATGTATTATAATTGATTCCACAAAGAATCAATTGGACTGAGACATTGATGGGTTTAAATTGACAAGGAAATAGCAAAATGTTGATACATTTAATTTTCTAAATACCTAGTGATAGAAATTGAACTTACCTTTTCAAACACCTCATTTTTATTGTGTTTTTCCTAATACTGTGCTAGCCAGAGTTCTAAACCATATTGTGCTTTTTTTTGCAGTGTCTTCATTCCCAAATTGTTCAGCAGATAATCATCAGCTATCTTATTAAGACAAAACAAATCAAAACAAAACAACATAAAATTAATCACACTATAGCACTTAAGATTTAATATTTGAAAGTATACAAAAATTACTGAGAATCCTCTATTGGACATGTGCAGAGGAAAATATTTGCTATCATGGGAAATATAAACTGGGATCTGAAAATTATGATTTATGCTCAGTAGTTTACAATTCCTTATGAGAAGTACACAATAAATAAGAGGAGGTTAGCCATTCGTTAAAGGAAATAAGGGTAGGTTTTAAAAACCAGTGAATGAGAAAATATGGGTTAGTTCTGGAAGATCAAGTATTATTAAATGGATTTATCATTTACTGCAGTGATTAAAGATGGTTGTTCAAATGGGTATATTCTAATTAAAATTCACATGGTAAATGACAGACAGGATGGTGAACAAGAGAGGCAGAGAGAGTGTACATCAGAGAGATCTCACACTTACTACATTTTTATCAGAAAACTGAAGAATAGAAGTTCAGAAGGAAAAGCTGGTCTATGTTGTTTGTTTGCATATATCTAGTATTCTAGTTCAACTCAATGCCTTAATGAAAACTTTGATACCATGATAGGCAATGATCGAGAGAAAACTGAAGAATACAGAGATGAAAGGCTAAATAGTTGGGATATGTTTGAATGAAGATTAAATTTTCATATTATATTAGCACCATATGAAATGGGATGTTGTTGTAAAGCTCATTACAATGTTGCCAATGAGCTGATAATGTGCTGGTAAATGTGATAATTTGACCTACATTTAATTGTAGGTGATAAGTCTTAAGCAGCTGATAATTTTACTCACTGATATCAATACTTGAATTTAATATGAACTAAAATCATGTATATCATCATTTGTATGTTTCAGTTTTGACACCTTGAGAAGTAGCAAGATCTTTCCTACTATAAATGAGGCACCAAGTATGTTCTGTGAGAAGTAGACACATTTAATGATGCAAAATCTATTATTTTCACCAATTTAAAGAAATTAAAATGAGAGATCAGAATAAAAATGGTGTTTTATTTTCCTGAGTAGAAGAAATATCCAAAGCCATTAGAAAACAACGAATTTATGAAATTCTTGGGCAAATGGATGTATCTGGAGGATATCATCCTTAGTGAAGTAACCCAATCACAAAAGAAGTCACTAGATATGCACTCATTGATAAGCGGATATTAGCCCAGAAACTTAGAATAC
>NC_034603.1:8215710-8233800 GCF_900095145.1 Mus pahari | reverse complement strand
CTCACAGTCAGCTATTGGTTGGAACACAGGGCCCCTAATGGAGGGATGCAACCCTGTAGGTGGAACAACAATATGAACTAAACAGTACCCCCTGAGCTCGTGTCTCTAGCTGCATATGTAGCAGAAGATGGTGTACTCAGCCATCATTGGGAAGAGAGGCCCCTTGGTCTTGNAAACTTTATATGACCCAGCACAGGGAAGGCCATGGCCAAGAAGTGGGAGTGGGTGGCTAGGGGAATAGGGATGGGGGGGTATAGGGAACTTTCGGGATAGCATTTGAAATGTAAATAAATAAAATAATAATAATAAAAAAGAAAGAAAATCAAGCTTGTCTAAAGAAGTATAATATATATTGACCCTGACAGCAACATATAGATATGTAATCAGAATATAGTTAGTAGAGAAGTCATATATAGGCTGTCAGAGGACTTATTAGACATTATTTGTTTGATGAATGGAAAGTAACAAAAGGAGATTAAAACTTTATAGAAAGAAATATTTGGAAGTGATATAATTTGTTCTGTAGGTTATCTATTGTAGATTTTTTTTATAGTAGGCTGACCATTAAAACTGAGTTGCAGAAAACACTGTTCATTACTTACAGATCCCAGAGAAAAGCCCTAAAGGATAGCACAGTTATATTGTAGGTTGAAATCTACTTGGCTTGTGCAAGCCAGAGCGAGAGGGAGTGTTCAATGGCCAGTCCATTGCTGACATTCTTAGTTTCTTCAATTCAAGGTTGCATAGGTTAATGTGAAAAAAAAAATGCCAGGCTTAATATGGAAACTCATTAGTTACATTGGTGTAACTAAGACTTAGCACTAAATTAAGATGGGGAAGTATTTCAGAGTAGTATTCTTAAGCAGTGAAGTTAGGAACATAGGAGGCAAAACAATGCATGGTATACACAGGGGTCAAATGGCCTATACCATGCCGAGATCTATCTACCTATACCTATCTATCTATCTATCTATCTATCTATTGTTTATGTATGAAATGAAGAGATTCTGAAGCCTGACCACAAAGAGTTCTTTGGGAGATGAGCATAATAAAAGAAGTATAGGAAAAAAGAGAAAAGGAAAGATGTGTGTGTGTGTGTTTGTGTGTGTGTGTGTGTGTGTGTGTGTGTGTGTGTGTGCACGCGCGCGTGCATACATGCTCACGTATGCATGCGTGCATGCTAGGGTATAGGATGGCACTATTCAGTGTGAAGATAATAGATGCAGAAAAACCTGTTATCCGTGGTTTGGGGTTCTGCTTCAGATCATGTGCTGAGAGATTTCTGCAGTGTACAGTAGAGTCTTTCACTGCAAGCTTATCTTATTTCCATGACTGTTCATGCAACACCACTTCCAGTTGTCAAATCTTTGAAGTCCTTGCTGTCTTTTACTCTTCTCTGCTCTTGGCTTTGTCTGACTTATTATGGCCCACCACAAGAAAGGTCTTAAACAGTAATTTTGAACCACTTATAACACCAACTTCAGAGTATTTGACATCCACATCTGACCTCAGTGGGCATCTGAACCTCTGTTTTCATATTTGCAAGCAGACATACAATGTAATTCCAGATAATTATTAAGAAATATTCAAGAATGAATACAGAAAATAGAAAATGCCTTTTATATTCACATTGATTTAAAAGAAATTCTCAATCTAAATATTATGTGAATTTGTGTTATAGTCCTGATATATAATGGTCAATACATTAAAAGGCACTTAATACATAACCATTCTTAACTCTAAATTTACGAACTTACAGATTGTTCTTGAACAAGACTCAAGTTTGTTTCCTGGTACTCATGTCACCAAATAACCCAATGTTACGATCAGACATTTTATTCTTAACTCAGTGGGCAACTGTATTCACATGTTCATATCCACACCCAGGCATACACATGTGGTTTAAGATTAATTTGATTAAAAAACTCCAAATGACTATGGAATACTAATAAGAGTTTTGTGTATATACAGTATGAAGATGATAAGGTTTTTCTTTTTATCTTTTAATGTGTTAACAGAGTAAATAGATTCAATTACTTAAGAAGCAAGTGCTATAACATTCTTTTATTCCTGGATTAAATTATAATACATATTTGTGCTTTATTAATTTAATATTCTGTAATACAAACATACCTACCAATATGCATATATAATTTATATTTTCATGTTAGTGTTTGTGTAGTCATATGCATTATAATTATAATGAAGATGAAATTTTTATGTTGTTTGATGTTCCAATATATTAATTAAAAATTTTAGTTGTATCATAGCCTGATTTTATATTATATTTCAGCAGTAACCTAACTTTGTAGTTATTTTATTTAAAAAATATATTCATGTTGATAAATGCATGTGCATATATATGCATATTGATAAATAGCTTAAACTTCATGTAATTCATTTACTTTAATCTTTGTTGAAAAACTTATTCATACAAAATTACCTATTTATATCAATTACTTATTTATAAAGTCACACTTGGAGCTTTATGATAGATTTTATCAATTTATTCAGGCCCATGGACATACAAAGCTCTACATAACTTTCCTAACTACTTAGAAGGCATATTTATCATTAGTTTATCTTAATTCATTCATTTGTATAAGAAACATGCATACATTTTTTTCAAACAAAAACTCACACAGTTTCTAGTTCAGTGAATATTTAAAAGATAACTACATAAGTAGTGAATAAAACTTTTAGAGAAACAGTGTAGTCACTCCCCCCCCAGACCCTCATGGAAGATTCACAGAAGACATCAAACTCAGATTAAAAAAATCCAGCACTTGGAATAGGCAGCAGTTTGAAAGAATGGAATATCATAACACACACACACATACACACACACACACACACACACACACACACACATATATATATATATATATATATATATATATATATATATATAATTTATTATCCATTATTTATCCCTTCAATCATGACAGAGTTAATTAGTAATAAAGTTCACTAGATATTTTTGATATTTCTTCAGATCACTATTCACAAAAGCAATGAAAGTTGTTATTTTTTCCCCGAATAAAAGCCAAGAAGCTACTTTTCATTATTCTACTTAGTAGTGATTATTGCTTGCATCTTGTATGAATCAATCAGAGTTTCATCACCTTAAAATGAGATTGACAATACTTCTCATTATCTTTGTTGGGTATCATGCAACTGTAGAAGGTTAAAGCAACACAATGGAGATGTACAATGTCCAGATGTTACCATGTCTAATATTTGCACAGTGTCAATGAAGAACCCATTTTTTTTTTTTGCATTGGACCAGCCAAGCTTTAAATTTCAACAATGTTCATTGTTTGATGAAAAGAAAAAGAAGAAAAGAAAGATACTCTAAAACATAAATAAATAAGAAGGAATTTAAGAAAACCAGAGGTCTCCTCAAAGTCAAATTCCAAAGCTATGACCCCCTCTAGCCCCAAATGTGATTAGTTTTCCTACTTATTCCCTAAAGCCTTACAAGATATTTTTGCTAGTTTTCCATAATAATTGTATCTAAATAATCTGCAGACATTATCATGTTTACCTGGCATTTTAATATGACTTTCCTTATGATTTTCTTATCCTAGTAAAATTTTTCTAAAACTTCTACTTAAACTGCATGCTTTTCTAAAAACAACTCTAATATTTAGATTAGTATAACTCATACATGCTACATGCCTTAATCTGAACTACTATGATTCATAATAAAATTCCAGACAAAATAAACTCACTAAAATAATGGATATTTAAAATTACGCTTTTCCCTCTGTTAATTTACCACATGGAATAAAAATAAGCCATAGGTAGGAAGTGGTAATTTTAAAAAATACTTCTGTGTTACAGTAAATTTAATTATATAGTATGCCATAAAATGACAGTAATATTGGCGAGGAAAAGTAGCAATTTCAGATATGCAATAACTTTTTTTACAAGGATAGAAATTATATCAAGTACATATAGTTGCTCAATATAATACTGTTTTCCTGTAAGAGTCAGTGGGATTCACAGTTAAGGGGAGGGAAAAATTTAACTAAGCTTAAATCAACGCAGTACATAAAAGGCTGCCTGAGAAAATGATTTCATATAAATGTGTTCATTTGTTAATACTTAATGAGTACCTAATGTACAAATTCTCATTGAGCCTTTAATGTGTTTGTACACATGTGACATATACCTTTAGTCGAAACTGTGATTGATGGATAACTTCTTGGTTTATATATGGGCTTGAAAATGCTCTTACCATACCTGGGCTCTGTGTGGATCACAATGAATGGCTTCATAAAGAAGGTAATACACAGTGAATTTAGTAGAATTAAGTATGTTCATTCTGAAATAGCTTGTAACATTTCTTTTAAAAATTTAAGATTACCGTTGACTTTTAGAGTTTTAAGTCAGAAAAAAATACTTGTGACTTCCTGCCTTCTGGAGTTACTTTCTTTAAGTTAAAGGAGCTAACACTCTACCTTTCTTGGTAGAATTTTTTGCTTATTTTATGATCAGTGCTTCAGCTTTGGCTCTGTATGTAGGTCATATATTTGTTTCTAAGGGATCAAAAATGTTTTAATTTTCCCTAAAAAAATCTTAGGTAGAGTGATGGAAATGATATTTTCCCTGTGGAATGAGGGGAATTTTCTAATAATGAAATTTTTGCATCAATAAAACTGGTGTACTGAAAACCACAACTCTCTGAATGCTAAGCAGAATAGAATGTAAATTTCATATTACATTCTTAAGCATAACTCAGGTAGATAACATACCTGTAGCTATTATTTATTGTTTTCATGTATATCATGCAGTGTACATTAGACTGGAATTTCAATTTCAGTTCTAAATGTCCTAATGAACTTTGGCAAGTGAAACCCTTGGAGGCACTCATTATCACCTAACTTCATCATCCACAGACTCCAGAGTCTCCTAAAAGGAGGTATAAACAGATGCAGTCATTGAAGAAACTCAAGTCTTATAACAAATAATGTTTTAGCTACTCAGAAACCAGTTGAAAGAGGATAGTATAAGTTTGGGGCTGCAAGAGTAGCCAGAATTACATATAGGAGATAGAGGGAAGGAGGGAACCAGGGGGAAGGGGGAGAGGAAATGGAATAGAGAGGCAGGATCAGGTGTGGAAGAGATAGCAGAGCGGCCCAATGGGCCAGGAGAATGAACGGAAATCTGCAGCTGCCTGAGATGGGGTGGAGGGGAGGATCTGTAGCAAGTCCCAGTGACCTGGGATATGGGAGGTTCCTGGGAGTCAATTCAAGTAACCTTAGCTGAGATGCCTAACAATAAAGACAAGGAACCTGAAGAGACTACCTCCTGTAGCCAGACAGAACCCCCAGTGGAAGAATAAGGAAATCAACACAGCCACAAAACTTTCAACTGAAAATATGTCCTGTCTAAAAGAAAGGCAGGGATGGAACAATGACCAGAGGAAAGGCCAACCAATAACTAGCCAAACTCAAACGCATCCCATGGGCAAGCACCAACCCCTGAAATTAATGATACTCTATTATGCTGGTAAACAGGAGCCTAGAGTAACTGTCCTCTGAGGAGCTCTACCCAGTAGCAAACTGGATCAGAAGCAGATGCCCACAGCCAAACATTAGACACAGGTTGAGGGACACTTAGGGAAGAGTTGGAGGAAGGATTAAATGGCCAGAAGTAGATGAAAATCCCATAGGAAGACCAAGAGAGTCAACAAACCTGAACCCTCGGAAACTCTCAGATTCTGAGCCACCGACTAAAGAGCATACATGGGCTGAATCTAGTACCCCACCCCCAGCACAAATGTAGCACTCAGGCAGCTCAGTCTTCATGGATGCCATGTCTCTCCTCAGTGGGAGAGGATGTGACTAATCTGCCAGAGACTTGATGTGCCAGGGAGGGTAAATACCTAGGGTAAACCTTCCTCTCAGATGGTACATGGGAGGAATTCTGTGAGGGAGGAAACGGGACTGAGAGCAGCATCTGGGATGTAAACAAATTAATTAATTAATTAGTTAATTAATTAAAATACAACCAAGAGCAGTAAACTAAGAGAGAATTAGGGTAGTGTTCCAGGACACAAAGAAACATGGTCATGGTCTGAAAATAATCTAATTTACCAAGTAAAGATTCTATCCAGCTGAAAACAAAATTCAGTGCGTAATAGCCAAGGATTTTAGAAGGAAGGGGTAGTAGGAAAGAAAAGAGTTGGCCGAGCAACTAAGAACTGTGTTTGCTTTCACAGAGAACCTGTGTTTGATTCCTACAACCATATTGTGGGTCACATTGCCTGTAATTTCACCCGGTTAGTGTCAAGGCAGGCTTTGCTGTAACTGTCAACCTCCTTTATTAGCCTCCAAAGTAATTTGGTGAGGCAGTCCTCCAAGACAAGGTTCGGTTTAACTGTCAGCTCTACTAATACAAGACACACCCTTAAAGAAGTGTGTGGTGCACATATCAGATACTTTTAGCATCACTGGCATTAAGTTTTAAATAAGCAGAACCAAAAACTCACATCCTTACCATTCTTACTTGAGGTAAGTCAAAGATCGAAACAAATAACCAGATCAGTGAAAAATAAAAGGTTCTGTAATTTCCCAACAAAATGTGTCAAAAAGAAATATGGCACCAGTTTGTTGGTTCATTCTCCTCAGTGAATGTATGACAAGGCTTAAACTGATAATATTAGTAACCTCTTTCCTTCCTTTATTTTATCATATTCAATTGCATACTACTGTGTCTTCCTCGCTTCCCTCCCTTCTTTCTACCTTTTCCCTCCCCACTTTGAACATGTCCAAGTGTCTTCCTGCATATGTATTCCATGATGGATTTTTTCATTTCTTCCTTGAGCTGATATTAACTTCTTTCTTAGTTTGGAGTTTGCAAACATTACTGTGAAACTTTGCTGCCACAGAAATATTGATCAGTGTATAAAGAGATTGTAACCGAGCCCAGTGCTCTGAGTTTGAGCTCTAGAATCTCTAGGAATAGTAAGAGAACCAACTCTTATTACTTGTACTCTGGCTTCCACACACGCTGTAGCATGCACACTTCACTCACGCTTGAGCTGAAACACACACACACACACACACACACACACACACACACACACGAGCTCAGACACACACACACACACACACACACACACACNCACACACACACGAGCTCAGACACACACACACACACACACGAGCTCAGACATACACACATACACACACACACACACACACACACACACGAGCTCAGACATACACACACACACACACACACACACACACGAGCTCAGACATACACACACATACACACACACACACACGCACACAATTTTAATAGAATTATGAACACTAACTCCAAATGTGCTGATTTTTTTACCTTGCTTATACTCATTATGACAATAGAGTCATAGCAAACTGTAACACATTGAACGATTTGAAAAATAATGTTAGTTTTCTTCCATAGAAATATGTGTAATTTTTTTCATTTTTTATTGGTTATTTTATTTATTTACATTTCGGATGTTATCCCCCTTCCGAGTTTTCCCTCTACAAGTCCCCATCCCCTTCTCCCTCCCCCTGCCTCTAAAAGGGTGCCCTCTAACCTGTCCACCCAGTCCTGCCTCAGCACTTTAGCATTCCCCTAACCTGGGTCATCAAGCCTCCACAAGACTAAAAGGCTCCCCTCCAGTGTTGCCAGATAATGCAATCTTTTGCTACATATCCAGTTGGAGCCGTTTCCTCTTTACCCCCACCATACACTATTTGGTTAGTGGTTTAGTCCATGTACAAGAATATGTGTAATTTTAACTATTATTTAGCCATTCATTCATTAGCCAAATATGTCAGATATGGGAATGCTCCCAAAGAAAAGATAGCATTGCAAACATTACAGGTTATCTCAAGAACTTGAAAATTAGGTTCTTCATACATGTTTGACAATATTATGGCACTCTTCAGGTACACTGCATGCTTAAACCAACTCTGTAAACAAGGGTAGTATGCTCTATCTTATAAAAATGTGAGAATCAAAAAAAATCAAGGATTAAAGTCTATATTTAATAGACAAGCAATAGAATCAGTAATAAAGTTATAAATGTGACTCTGTCAATTCTGGAGCCATTGAGATCAGTCCTTACAATTCTACTTTCAGCTTTGCCATTTTGCCATGAGCACAGTCCCTGCTAATCATACCAGCAAGAGTTACAACAAAGTAAATGAAGATAAAACCTCATGCATAGTATTTATGACATTAGCTTATTCTTTGTTTTAGGTTGGAAGTCCGAGTTTTCACATATGTGCAATATAAACAGATAAAGAAGTCAGGGATACCAGAACTCTGTACTCTCAAGCATTTGTGTTCTTTTCAGATTGAAAAGGATGATTTATTATAAGCATGGAGAGTTGAGGAAAAGTAACATGTTGCAACTTCATTATTTGTCTCCATTTCCAGCCACTGTCCCTGTTCAGGTAGAAAAGCACAGATGGTGTGGTGGTAAAGACACATAACACTGTCAGGAGCTCTAACATATGGCACAAAGCTGGCACTCTGGGTTCTTAACAGTTCAAGGTTAATGTAGAAACTTGTTGCTTTTCTGCCATTCAATTAACATTTCTCCAGACTTTGCATTAAAATATTAGGATTTTTATGAGATGGTTTTACCATGACTTTCCCTCTATTAACTTTGATCTACTAGAGTTATTCTGAAGTGTTTTTAGTTTGTTCTGTTTTCGCAAGTTTTGTTTTTCACAAATATATATATAAAGTAGGAATATGAATATAATCATTTAATCACTGAACTATAGGTTTTACACATATATGTACATACATACATGCATATATATGTATATGTGCATGCATGTGTGTGTGTATTCCTTTGTGGTAATTATAAATTACAATTTTTCTTAGCAATGTAATATGCTCAAAAATAATAATAGGAGAAAATATCCAATTACATCTGTAATGTCACTATCAGGAAATATCTGATCTATGATGAAGCAGGCAGAAAAAAATCAGGACTAAAATAAAATTTTCTCATTTCCCTCATTTGCAATTCAAGATTATATACATCTTCTCCATGCCTTCATCTTCATCAAGATGTCTCTTCCACAGTAACGCAATTTGTAAGCTACAAAAACAGTTTGGAAAATTTAGAATATGGATCAGAACATGAAATGCATTTAACTTAACATATTGTCTAGGGAATATTGATTAGTATATTTTGCATAAAAGATCCAGTGGCTTTTCTCTTTTGAATATATGAAATAAAATTAAATAAAATGAGTGAATCTGATTTTTTTTTTTCGTTTTTTTGAGACAGGGTTTTTCTGTATAGCCCTGACTGTCCTGGAACTCACTCTTAAGACCAGGCTGGCCTCAAACTCAGAAATCTACCTGTCTCTGCCTCCCAAGTGCTGGGATTAAAGGCATGTGCAACCACTGCCCAGCTGAATCTGATTTTTCTAATGATTATCTTATAGATATAAAATCGAGTTGACTATCTTCAATGAGGCATCAGTAGATTACGAAAATGTTGACTTATGAAGATAAATGTTTATAAAGAATGCAGTGCCTTATTCTGTTTCAGAGAACATAAAAGAACTTTTAAAATATCACTGGAACAGGATAGGATACCGAACAGACACACTTTCTCAAATTCAATTTCTGGAAAGAAATCATTAAACTCAGCTATAATTTGTAGGGGAAATGGGATATTTAAATGAGAATGTAGTGAATAGGAAGTGTGCAAAGGGAAAAGAGTCTCAGGAGATGCTCTAAATAAAAGAATTATGGAGCAAATGTAATCATCTGAAATTGAGAAGTTTTCATCGATGTACCTAGCAGACTTTATGGGAGAACCAATGCTTTACAAATATAATTATTATTATAGGACATAAGCTGAAAGTCAATAATATCAATACTACAGTCAAAAACCTACCACCAACCAAAGAGTGAGCACAGGCTGGGCCTAGATGCCCTGCACATATGTAACAGATGTGGGGATTGGTCTTCATGTGAGTTCCTCAACAAGTAGAATGGGGGCTGTCCCTTAATCTGTTGCCTGGCTGCCTACAGATCCCATTCCCCTAACTGGGCCTATGTGTCTGGTCTTCATGGGAAAGAATGTGCCTAGTACAGCAGTGAATTCGTGTGGGGGTTGGAGGGTATAGTGTATAGGGGGGTGAAGAAAGGAATTAGAGGAAAATCTGTGTGAGGGTGGTTCTGAAGGGAAGAGGAGTCCTGATACTGGGATGTAAACTAAAATAAATAAATTGATTAAAAATATTGTGGAATATCAAAACCATTTTAATGTATTTTTTTTAATCAATAAAATAGATTGTCAACTAGCCCGTATCCCTGAGATCTCTCAGACACTGAGCCACCAGCCAGGCAGTAGACACTCGCTGTTCTAAGCACACACCTCCTTACCCCCCTCAGAAAACATATGCAGCAGAGAACTGCCTGGTCTGGCCTCAGTGAGAAGATGTACCTAACCCTGAAGAGATTTGAGGCCCCAGGTAGTGGGGAGGCCTGGTAGGTGTCAGTACATCCTTTTGGAGACAAGAGGAAGAAGGAATGGGATGTGGAACTGTGGGAGGGCAGATAGGAAGAGGGGTAATGACTGGACTGTAAAAGTAATAAAAAATATATAAACAACAACAACCAAAAAAAAAAAAAAAACCCCTCAGGTGACATTAGTATGTGTGAATGAGAAACTTTATAGACAACCAAGACCTTCACAGGAGATACATTAGAAATTGGTCTCAGTTACATATTCAGAGTATGATCCAATTATTTTCAATGGGAGCAACTCATTTTAGACTCTATTTCCTTGAAGACAGTATATTCTCTCAAGGAAAATCAGTCCTTCAGAGATGGGTTTGTTCTTCTAGTTTCAGGTTAGAAACCCCTGTAGCAAAGCTAAGCAAGTTGTCTCTCTCCATACATGTCAATATAAAAGTTCAAATGCGCTCCACATGTGTACTGTTGCCCACAGAGGCCAGACTAAGGAGTCTCATCTCTTGGAATTGGAGTTCCACCACACATACCACTTTATTAAGATTTATCTCTGGTCACATGGCTTTCCATTGGTTAAGTAGTTTGGTTGATTTCACCCATTAGACTTTAAACTCCACGATCAAGTGAATTCTGTTTTGTGGTTATGACTGCATTTTCTAAGCTAAAGACAGTTACCCCAGCAATCTTAGAACACAATGGTTGAATAAAGTATTTCAATGAGAAAAAAAAAGAATTTTAGATCTTTGGCACCTTAAATGAGAGTGTTCCCTGGGGACTTTTCCATGTCATGTGACTTGTTGAAAATGTAAACCTAGAGAAACAACTACAAGTAGGGAAAAATTTTGAGTAGTGATACAATGCTTATGTTCAGTAAAATATGCACAGGATCCCTTCTTTTAGGAAACTGTAATGTATTTACTATAGAAGAACAAATGTCAGTAAAATCTTTCTGGCATAGACAATAATATCTAGGTTTGGTTGTTGTATATGGGATGGATCCCTGGGTGGGGCAGTCTCTGGATGATCCTTCCTTTCTTTCTGTGCTCTGATGTCTCTGTAACTCCTTCCATGGGTGTCTTGTTCCCCATTCTAAGAAGGAGCAAAGTATCTACACTTTGGTCTTCCTTGTTTTCGAGTTTTTTGTGTTTTGCAAATTGTATCTTGGATATTCTAAATTTCTTGGCTAATATTTGCTTATCAGTGAGTTCATATCATGTGTGTTCTTTTGTGATTGGGTTATCTCACTCAGGATTTGCTAACGGAACCCTGATATAGTTCTCTTTTCTGAGTATATGCCAGTGCCTGGCAAATACAGAAGTGGATGCTAACAGTTATCTATTGGATGGAAAACAGGGCCCCTAATGAAGGGGCTAGAGAAAGTACCCAAGGAGCTAAAGGGTCTACAACCCTATAGGAGGAACAACAATATGAACTAACCAGTACCCCACAGAACTGTGTCTCCAGTTGCATATGTTGCAGAGGATGATCTAGTTGACCATCAATGGGAAGAGAGGCCCTTGTTATTGCGAAGATCATATGCCCCAGTACAGGGGAATGCCAGGGTCAGGAAGCAGGAGTGGGTGGGTTGGGGAGCAGGGAAGGGGGAGGGTATAGGGAGCTTTGGGAATAGCATTTAAAATGTAAATGAAGAAAATATCTAATAAAATAAAATTTAAAAAAAGAAGAACAAATGCCTTTCTGTGCCATCAGATGATGTAACTATCACCATCAAATGGGCATTTCATTTTGATTTAGTAAATATTGAAATAGCACTGGAAAAATACTTTCCTCTTTACTTGATCCCATTTTTGGCATAAGGTCATTGCTATGTGTGCCCTACAATTATCTTTTAAACAGTACTGGATGGGCTTTTAAAATTCTAGACCCATGTCTGCCACATCGAATGCACTTAAGAAATGCTGTGTTTATTTTTGAATGTTCTACATGTTGTGAACAATCAGCTCTAAAAGCCTACTATGATCAAATGAGAGTGCAGTTTCTCAAGTTGCAGTTCAGTTCGAAAGCCAAACCCTTAAAAGTGTTTCTTGCCTACCACTGAGCATGTTAATATTTATAAGACTTCTGCCAAAGAAAATCACTAGAACATTTTGGGGACTGTTAAAGTAAATTGAAAAGAAAAAGTGTCTGGAGGGAATTACAAAAGGGCAGAGATTTGGGATCAGAGACCACCTTTAGCCTAGCCAGAGCTAAGCTCATCTCAAGATGTCACACCATTAAACAAAGAGCAGCAGCGTGTAACAGTTTCTAGAAACCTGAAGGAGAGAAAGGATATTGGATTTTGGCAACTGGCTCACAGTCATTTAAGAAGTGGACATACTTAGGGCTTTAAGGAGAATAGTGATTAGAAATAGTAGTTAATGCAACAAATTCTGCGGAGATATTTAATGTCAATCATATTTAATATTCATGAAGAGTATATTCATTAAAGTAAAATGCCTTTCTCAGTGTAGTAATTATATATGCCTATACATATTTTCATTTCAATTATATACACACATATTATATATATATACATATATATATATATATTATATATATATATTATATATATATCTTCTAAAACAAAAACAAAATGTCAAGAACTATCACAATTCCCTTAAGCACTCATACTTATGTGAACTTAATGAGAATACCTAGAGATTATTGAGCAAAAATCTTGGTGAATTCTAAAGTATACCTTTCCATTCTAACAAAAAATATGACATCACTGTAGTTTAGTTAATGTGACCACCTCAGTAAAAAGATGCTACCAGAACATTTTAGAGCAAGCTGTTTAATATATTTGCAAAAGAAATAGGGTAAATATATTTTTTTAATAAAATGAATTAAATATAGCTTGAAACCCACAATGTATCCAAGCACAAACTATGTGTATGAATAGTGACTCTCCTGTAGGACACAGACCACTGCTTTCTTCTTCATGATGAAATTGTCATAGCCTTGTCTCAAGGTGTATTCGCAGTCTACGTAATTTGTCTAAGAGTAAAACGACAAAATTGTCAATTCTGGAGAGAGTTAATGAAGGAGGACATTTGCACGTGTGCATGTATTTCTCTGTGTGTGTGTTTTTGCATTTTAAATACATGCATATGTTGATGAAAACCTGGTTTGTTTACACTGTTTGATAACCTTGAATAAAGCTGCTATGGATATTGATGGAGAAATATCTATCCAAGTCTCCACTATTATGTATGCATATATATGTTTGTACATCTGTAAATAACCTACATGTTATAAAAGTATAATGGTTGTATTCTAAATAATTGACGTGTCATAGTGTGATTCTCTTTAGATTTTTTAAAAACAGTTATACTCAGATGGTTTACATTACCCGAAATAATCCATAGTCTTTTTTGTGTTTTTTACTCTTTAAAACTCTCTCTCTCTCTTTCACTCACTCACTCTCTCTCTCTTTCTCTGTCTGTACACACACACACACACACACACACACACACACACACACAAACACACACACATACACACAGAGTCACTTCCACTCCTCTTTATTCAGATCGCCTTTAGCAGGGGAGAGTCATTATGAAGCCCATTAATCTTCATTTTTCACAGCAAGATTCATTTTCTAGGAATGGAAGATGCAGAAATGGAACCACACAGCACTTCGTCAGCAGCCAGGATTTCTGAATGTGATGCCGGGTGAAAATTAAACACCAGAGACCAGACAGCAGCTCTAATAACTCAGTAATTTCTAAATAAATAGACGGAGATTGATGGGACTGAAAACAGTTTTCTCTAACAAGGCAAAGCGTACAGGGTAGTAATATTTGCCTCAGATATGCTCTGCATAAGACATTAGAATTCCTACAAGCTTCTCATTTTCCCATCAGAGAATTTGCTTTTTCTATCAGTCAAATGGTAATTAATTATCATATTTCAAGGAGCAGCTCATTAATTCATTAACTAAAAAAACAGATATTTATGGAGAAAAATAACATATAATAAAGATAACTCCAACAGTTCTGCCAATGAAAACTGTCCTTCTATCACATCAAAGTTTTAAGAGATGTTTTCATTATAAGAGTTCATACCAGTTGTTAATTTCACCTTCAAGAATTAAAGAAAAGGAGGACTTTGCCAGGGAACAATGTCAAACTGTAACACAGAGAAAAACCTTCTCTCTGCATGTGATAAATTTTGTTGGGCAGCTATGTCGACAAAGGGGGATGAGAAGCAGGTGGATAAGGAGAGACAATGTTAAAGGGAAGACAGGATGAGCACTTGTGGAAAGCAAGTCATAAGAAAGAATGAAAAACCCTGAAGGAAGTGGGGGTCTATCCTTCTTGTTACCAGAGCCAAATATGTCCCTAATTACATATTAATATGTATATGTAATTAAATATGTATGCATATGTATTTATATATGTATATTTATATGTATACTAAGTATATATATATATATATATGAAAATATTACTATGCACAGGTAAATCTTATAAACTTAAAAGCAATGATTGAGAGGTTACTTTATTTCTAATATTTTGATGTTAACTATAGTCTGTTATATTCATAATGATTTAAAAATAATGACTGTATAAACAACAGCACAAACCCAATATTAATTTACAGAAAACTTGATTTATATTCCAGAATCCTTAGTATGTGTTCATTTCTTCATGACATTGTTTTTTAAATACAGATACATTTTTCAACTAACTTGCTTTATTTATATTTATAGAACAATGACCTACATGCTTATAAGAGGAGATTATTTTCAAAGGAGAGACTAAATTTTACTACATAGTGATTTATAAAATCCCTAATAGTTCCTATCTCATCAGTTTGTGTTAAGGATTGTGATAAGTCATGCATTGTACTTGTCTGATGATATAGCTATTTGAATCAGACATTAAATACTACAGTTTCTTTGGGTAGACTTGCACATATATGAGAAAAAGCAATAAATTGTGCTCTTAGAGATATACAAACTGGAAGTTAATGTAACATTTGACAAATCGACTAGTAACACACGAGGAAAGAGCACAAGAATGTATTAAACCTAGAAAGGGACCTACTCAGTGTTCCTTTCTATTTCCCTATGAGAAAAAGGAATGTTCTAGACTAGTGATAGTATGCTGAACTATGTAGTTCACATATTGTGGGGAAATTGGTATTACTAAAGAACTGAGACAACTTTAGGTGACTATGTATCTGAGCACATGAAAGAAAGGATGGGGAGAGAAGAAAATGACTGGAATAAAATATGTAGTGTAGTGATGGAATGAGGGCAGGCATCCAGTTGGATCAAAAGGGGATAAATTTGGTTTTGTTTGTTGTCTGAGAGAAGGTTGCTTTCATAGATAACAGTGATGTGGTGTAATATATACACATTGACTTGTAATAATAGTAATATTGAAAATAGAAAAATGTAATGTGATGCAACATTTAAAATTGGGCATTTTCTTATGTATAAAAATGATTGTTTTCAGAGAGATTTGGATTAAAAATTTTTTCTGAGATGCAGTCAGATCAAGTGACAAGATAAAATCATGTTCAGTTTTTACTGTTCTTTTAAATTAAATCACAATAAGTATAAAATAAAATAATATAAATAGCAACACAGAAACATATACCATCTTAAGTTAATTTAATATAAAGCCCATTTTCTTCCTTTTTATTTTATTGAAATAGAACCTTTTATCATAGCATATATTTTAATTATAGTTTCTCCTTCTACTTCTCCCAGTTTCTTCTCACCACCCATTCTCTCTGGATCCATTTTCTTTCTGATCCTCATTAGTAAGGAGCAGGTTTCTGAGAGATAAAAACCAAGCATGACAAAATTAAATATAATAAAATGACATAAAAACTTATGTCAAAATTGGACACAAAGATTTAACAGGAGGAAAAGACTCACAAATACAGGAACAAAAATCAGATAACCATTTGTTCTCAGTCAGGAGCCCCATTTAAGTACGAGGCTAATAGCTATGACATATATGCCGAGAACCTGGTACAGACACATGTAAAGTGCTTCAGTCGCTGTGAGTTCATATATCCCTGGCTTGGTTGAGTCAGATGGCTTTTTTTTTTTCTGATGTTTTTCATCTTCTCTGACTCTTAAAATCATTTTGCCTCCTCTTCTGAGGGATTTCTGTGCTCTGAGGGGGGAAGGATTTGGTGGAGACCTCTAATTTAGTCTCTGGTGTAATGTCTGCTTGTGGCTTTCTGCATCTCTTCATTTGCTGCCTGAGATCTCTTCGATGATGACTGTATAAGGTACAGATGTGTATAACAGAATATCGTTAGGAATTATTTTATTATAACCAGGAGTTTGGTTTTACCCTAGATCTGAGGCATCTATTCTCGGGTTACTGGATATACAAACAGCATTGCATGGAGTTTTGTAGAGAGATTCCTTCTTATGGAGTGGGCATTCTATCCAATCAGACATTGGTCAGGTGTCGAAAAGTGTGAGAACTTATGTTTGGGTTTTTAATTCTATTTCATTGGTCATCCTGTCTGTTTTTAAGCCAATAACATGAAGATTTTTAGTACTATAGCTCTGTAATAGGGCTTAAAATTAGCAATGGTGATACCTCTAGGAAGTTATTTTATTGTTTCAGAATTTTTGTTTATTATTTTCTTTTTTGTTATTCCATATAAAGTTGAGAGTTGTTTTTTCAAGGACTTTAAATTATTGTGTTGGAAATTTGGTGGAAATTTCATTGATCTGTGGTTTGGTTTTGGTAGGAGGGTGGTCATTTTATTATGTTACTGATACCAATACATGAGCATGGGAGATGTTTCTGTCTTCTGATGTCTTTTTTCAATTTCTTCACATATTTGAAGTTTTTAATCATATAAAAACTTTTATTTTCTTGAATAAAGTCACCCCAATATATTAGGTATTATTTGTGGCTAGTTTGAAAGATGTATTTTCCTGATTTCTTTCTAAGCTCATTTATTATTTATAAATAGGAGTGTCCCTGATTTTTTAGTTAACCTTGCATCCAGAAACTTTACTGAAAGAGTATATCAGCTATAGAAATTCTCTAGTGAATAATTTAGGGTAATTTATGCATACTATAATATCATCAAGAAATAATCATACTTTGACTTTTTCCTTTTCAGTTTTTATCCTCTTAGTTTTTTTAAAGATGTCTTACTGCTATAGTTGAAACTTCAAGAACTATCTGTAATATATATGGAGAGAATGGACAGCCCTCTCTTATTACAGATTTAAATAGAAATTCTTTGTGTTTGGTGTGTGCCTCGTATCACCAATCTCTCTCTCTCTAAGACGTTTATCATGAAGGGTTAGTGGATTTTGTTAAAGGCTTTTTTATTTTGCATTTCATGGGATGATAATTTTTCCTTTTACTTTGTTTATATGGTAGATTATATTTAGTGATTTCTGTGAATTGAATCATCCCTGCATCTCTGGGATGAAATCTCCTTGACTATGGTGAACTATTGTCCCGCGCTACCTTCCCGCCAGCAAGAAATGACGCGGCACACAAACAGGATCCTTCTACAGCAACGCTTTAATGCTCTTGAGAGGGAGAGCATAAGCTTCCAACAGGCAAAGGGCGAAGAGAAGAGAGGGGAGAAGAG
>NC_034603.1:8212385-8213866 GCF_900095145.1 Mus pahari | reverse complement strand
TCCTGTTATCCTGGGATCCTGTTGTCCTAAGATCCTTGGAGTGTTACAGTGTGTGGAATTTTTGTCTCCTTTGAGGACCGTGGAGTTGTCTGGTCTGCTCGAAACCAAGGTAAACCTGAACTGATTATAAGGAACCTGAGCCTCTGTTCAGGAAAGGCTCTGGTGTCCTTGTTCCTGCTGTCCCAGGCCTGTTACTATTAGATTGGAGCAGCTGTTGTGTTCCACTCACCAGTGATCCTAAGATCGCTTGGGCAGACCGCTAGGGACCGTGGGGGTGTCCACCATATCCGTGCCCTAGGTGACCCAGTGCTGGTGTAGATCGGAAGTGGCTTGTGCCCCTGGTCAGGCCGGTTCTTTGCTGCCCTAATGTTCTCTCAGGTCCTGTGCTCAATTGGATTGGAGCAGATGTTGTGTTCCACTCTCCAGTGATCCTAAGATCCTGTGGGCAGTCCTCTAGGGACCATGGGGGTGTCTGCTCACTCTGCACCCTAGGTGACCAGGTGCTGGTGCAGACCGGAAGGGATTTGTACCCCTGGTCAGGCCGGTTTTCTGTTTCCCTTGTGGTGTCTCAGGACCTATGCTTTATTGGATTGGAGCAGAAGTTGTGTTCCACTCACCAGTGATCCCAAGATTGCGTGGGCAGTCCTCTAGGAACCATGGGGATGTCCGCCGAATCCGCGCCTTAGGTGACCTGGTGCTGGTGCAGACTGGAAGGGGCTTGTCAATCCTAGATATTATTAGTTGTGTTTTTATGCTAGCAGTTCAGCATCCAATATGGGATGCTTAAAGGTCTAGGCATTGCTTTATGGATTTGTCTCCATTGAGAGGGTATTTTGTAGCTAGTTTCTGTTTCCTCTCTGGATTTTCAGACTGTGTGATGGCTGTGTTGCCTGTTTCCATGGCCTGTTCAGATGGTATGTTAACAGGAAATACCTGCTGTGATTGGAGTGTAGCTAACTGGGTAGAGATGGTGGAAGGAATGTCAGAAGCGTAAGTCTTTTTCATCAGGTGGAGATGGGGTCAGAGAGAAAATGGAGACTGCAACACAATTCCGTCTACATCATTGATGATAAGGTTGTGGGGATTGAATGGCAGGGCTAGTCTAGAGGTGTGAGTCTGCTTTCACCCTTCTTGTTGTCCTGGGAGGAAGTACCCTCGAGTGATCAGGGAGTACCTACTGGTGTAGGGGCTCAGATACAGCTAAGAGTGTAGGGACAGAAGTTTAGAAGAGAATGATCTCCAGCATCCATAGTAGGTACAGGGAGGGAGAGGGAAGTCTGAAGTGGTACTCTGTTGTAGAGCCAGAGTTGAGAATGGGAGATTGTTTCTGAGGGAGCAGAGAAAGTAGAAATCTACAAGATGCCTACTTTGGTTTCTAGCAGTCTTTTTTTTTTTTTTTTTTTTTTTTGGTTTTTCGAGACAGGGTTTCTCTGTATAGCTCTGGTTGTCCTGGAACTCACTTGGTAGACCAGGCTGGCCTC